>NW_011363184.1:145850-157027 GCF_000735185.1 Notothenia coriiceps | reverse complement strand
TATGCATGCCACGAGCACTTATATCGTATATGAGACCGAGGGGAGGGCTGCCGACCATGTCAGCAAGGTCGTCCTTGGTAAGGCACTACCCGAAACAAACTTTTTTCCCCTCTGTCGCCGCTCGGTCGTCTTCCCATCCCTTATCGACACGGGAGAGAGCCCGGGTGAGTCATGCGTGTGGACGCGGGCGCCTCGGGTTCTCGGCGTGTTATGTTTCGTTTTTTTTTCCCCGGTCGCTGCTTCGAGTGCTGCCAGGCGCTTCAAAGCCCTCTTCGTCCGGCATCCGCCATTCTTGTCTTCTGGTCCCCTTCAGTTACAGGGACATTCTCAGTCTGCCCGTAACTATACACCCCTTCGTCTCTGATTATATGTTAATTTTTTTCGGACCCGCCTCCTCTCCACGTGAGGAATCGAACTCTCGCCCACAAACGTTGTGACCACACACACACCACCACATACTACTAAAGTTACCTCCGAACAAACATGCTTCACACCACACCACACACACGCACCCCCACACACCACCCCACGACAGACACCCCCCCATCACCAATGGCTGACTCGTCCACGTAGCCAACCTCTGTCTGTCATGTATCCTCCCTCGCCACAACGACGAGTGCTGTTCCATCGCGTCCCCAAATTCTTGACCCATATACGTGCACAACTGTATTGATATCCCATAGTACTCCCTCGTTTTGTTCGCCTGTCCTGACCCGCATCTGCTCATTCTCGCTTTCCCCCATTGTGGTTGGCACTCCGCCTTGATCTTCCCTGCTTATTCGCCGTTTTCGTCTGCCGTCTTCCCTCTGCCGTGGTTTCCTCCCTACTTTGGCCGCTATCTTCCCTTCCGCCTCGTACCCTTGATTACGTGTTACTCTCTCTGTGCGCTGGTGCCTGCCCCTTCTTTCTCCTCTCACTTATCTTGCTGTCATCATCCACGGTATCCTTTTTGTGCTGTTGTTTGTGACTCGTTTCGAGACTCTCGCTAGTTGCCCACTTCATTTCTGGTAGAGCTCTTGATGGTCCCTCTGTCTGCTCTTCTCCGTTCCTTCTATGGTTCTTTTTTTTGCCCCATTGGGTCGCTCCTTCCAACCCATCTACCTCCTACATCTCTTTACCTTAACCACCGCACGCAGGATCGATTAACATTCACACATCGTCCTTTCTTATTCGGCTTAATATCAGAGACTTCCATCTAACTTCAATCGCGATTTGAGACTCCCCGTTGTTCTTTGCCCCTTGGTTTCCTTGGAGCTATGACTCCTGCATAACCCGCCGAGCTTTTTCTAAACCGCAAATGTCTCTAGACGGTGGTTCCTATTAATACATACGAGCTTGTTCTTCCGCTCAAGGTCGAGCTCTTCACACTCACCATTCATCTACTAGTACAAAGCGTCTTCTTCCCCCGCTATCGGTTTGGAGCAGAGGCACCTTCTCAGCGACGTCACGAGTAACGGGGCGCGGTCCTCCGAGCCGCGAAGGAACAGTCGGGACTGAGATCAGAGTCGGACGTCTGGGGGGGGGTCAGTTGGGCAGTGGGTCTGGGCGTCGCCTTACCCTAGTTGTGGCATGTGAGTCTAGCATGTGGAGGTGAGTCTGTGTCTCTTAAATAGTAGTTTTAGATAAATAAAGGACACGCTTAGAAGAGCACGTCTCCGGCACACTGGAGGAACGGGGGTCGTTGTTTTAAGATTCCCGCAGAAGTGCCCGGGCTCCTGGGACGAAGTTACGATTCACTCGGCTCGTGGTGTGACTTGGACACGTAATTATTGGTAGGGCTGTTTGAGTCATCGAAGTGTACTCGGCTTTCTATTTTCTGTGTAGCGGTGAAGGAGTTCCGGTTCAACGGGGGTTCGAGGCTTTCTGCTCTTCCACCCCCAGGGTGTAGTCCTGAAAAATCGTACTCATTTACTCAGCGGATGTCTGGGTAGAAATTCGACGGGCTAGTTAATGGTTGGCTTTTTTCACAATAATAGGAAAAATTAAAGCGTAGCTGGGCGTTTACTCGAAATCGCTTCGCGCTCAGTTTATAAAAGTGCGGTCTCTGAAAGATCGGAGCTGTAGAGA
This sequence comes from Notothenia coriiceps, assembly GCF_000735185.1. Taxonomy (NCBI): domain Eukaryota; kingdom Metazoa; phylum Chordata; class Actinopteri; order Perciformes; family Nototheniidae; genus Notothenia; species Notothenia coriiceps. The sequence goes on along the minus strand of NW_011363184.1, from coordinate 154,960 downwards.
AGTAAGAGTGATTTGACCGACTAAACATGTATTCACGACGACGTTCGGAAATTTTGACGACTTCTGGCGTATGAAAATTTTGAGATACGTAGTACACGCACGTATTTGCACATAGTTACTGTTATAGGTGTCTCAGGAACACTAACGTAACAGTCTCTCTGAAAATGTCCACGTACGATCGCGTTGGGTCTGTACGTCTTATGTTACTCTTTACGACCTCACCTTCAACCACACAGGACGATCTTAATCTTCACTTTCTCTACACTTTCAGTGGAGTTAAGTTGTAAACCTAAAGTCACGCTTGTTCTCGCCGCGTGGACACAGATTACAAGACAAGGAGACTACGAGATTGCGGACGGTCACAAATCGGTAAACAAAACGGACGGACCGATTGTTACCGTGCTACGGTCCGTCTGTCGGCATACTTTACTTACTGTTGGCACCTAAAACGGACCGACACCACACACACTCTGCGGCGCCAACAACACGTCAGAATTAGAGTCTCGGGGAGGAGATGGGTATAGTCCGGACGAACCCGGGACACACCACGATTGACCCGGACAATTAACGGACGGACTATGCGTTCCGAACCGGTAGGTTGTACGTCTTTTTGATCGAGGAAGTTCCTTTGCAAAGGGATTACTCATTCGATAGTCTCGGTGTCCCCAAGACAGATCTGCTGGGCGTTATATGTTGTCCGGGTGGAGGTGTGTGGGGTGACGGGACGACGTCTTCGGAGACTTCTACTTGAGTCCACTTCAATGGACGTCTTGGGTCCCACGTACCACTAGAGCTAATGGGTAATACCCAATGTGGGTGGACGCATTAAAGTAATACTCTTCCGACTCTTACACCTGCTTTCTCCACATTTCAGTAGCTTCACACACACTCTAAACATATCAGACATAGCGCATAAATTAAAAGTCTTGTTATATAAACCTATGTACGTTAGTTATCAAATCTATTAACGAAATTGAGTCTAATAGAGGATATTTACAATTCGGTTAAGATAACCAGTAGTCAAAAGAATGTTAATCATATAAACGCATAAATGGTCTAACGTGTTTGTGTGATTTACGGCACAAAACCCACCACACACACACACACACCCGACACACACACACACTACATAAATGTGTCTAAGACCACACACAGACAGACAGACGCCTTCACGCGAGGTATAAACACATTTTCACACACACAACACTTACGTAAAGGAGCAAGGGACACACACGACAACTCCTCCACATCACGCTCGACGACACACACTCACCGTACGTATTGAGATCGTAGTCCATAGCTGTACTGTTTGTGTGATATGTAAGTGGATATGTAGAGGGGCAGCAGTCCAAGCATAGCGGTATAGATGAGTTTGTACCAGTGCAGTGATCTGCGCATTGATAATGATGTCCAGTTGACTAAAGCGTACAGCGTGCAGTGGTGTGTGAGGGGTTCACAGTTGGTTATGAACCTCAGAGCCCCATGGTAGACAGCGTCCAGCAGATGAAGGGAGTAAGCTGAGGCGTTCATGTACACAACATCCCCGTAGTCCAAGAGCGGCAAAAATGTGGCAGCTACAAGCCGTTTTCTCGAACTTGTGGAGAAGCAGGCCTTATTTCTAAAAAAGAATCCCAGTTTTAATTTCAATTTCCTTAAGAGATTGTCAATATGTGGTTTGAAGCAGAGATTTTCATCTATAGTGATGCCTAATTATCTGTAGGTGTTAACAGCTTCAATGGGGTTATGCTGTGCAGACATGATGCAGGGAAGAACAGTTGGTAACTTTTTCTTATTGGAAAACAACATGACTTTTGTCTTATCTGAATTTAACACCAACCTAAGGTGGAACAGATGTGACTGAAAAGTGTCAAAAGCAGACTGCAGAAGTTTAACTTCACCAAATTATTTTAAACCTCTAAAAAATGGATTGCTTATCATTTGTTAACATCACATAGATAGACTGACCAGGTACTGGTAAGACAATTGGTTTGTAAACTGGATTTTGATGGCTATTAAAACATTGCAACAACACTTAAAGCTTGAGGACAACTTTGTTAAGAAACTATAAACATTATTCAGACAGATAATAGGAATAGAATACAAAAAAAAAAATCGTTTTCGGACCCATCTATTAGTTTGTTATTATTATTATTATGTATTGGTTTTTTACAAATAATTGTGGAATTATTAACAAATACCTAATATAGTCTTAAATATGTTCAACAATAAACTGTTAACAAATAATTTACTATTGTAAAAATGTTGTCTCTGATCAGTAATGATAATGCTCTAAAATATAGCAGTACTATAATTAGTTAGAATTGTGAATTATAATTGAATTGTGTCTACAGTAAAACAAGTTTGATTAACTATCTGTTTAATATTAATTAATAATATTTGTATATAGAGTTATCCAGTATATTTGTGGCCTTTAACAAGATCCACCATGGTTTTGATGACTCGGTTCTTAATGAAGGTTAATACAAAATTGTTTCCATTGACAGCACGAGTGTAACCACTGAAAATCATTTGAGGGAAAATGATGAGGAGGGAAGAATCATTGGCGATTCTCCATAAGCATCTTCAGTTATGATAATCAGCTGTTTCCTCCCGTTTAACTGAACTAACATCTGACTCCACTGGCTCTCCTTCCTGTGTCTCCCTGCTCCTCGATCACCTTTGCAGAGCTCTTCTCCTCCCAGGTGTCAGTCTTTTGGCCATATGCTTTAACTGCACAGATCCCTTGTGCTCGACAGTTAACAGCTGCCAATATACAGCCAGGTCCGGGGATCAGACGGCTCTGCAGCGGCCCAATAAAGAGCCCCTGGGGTGGACTGACGAGAAATCTCACACCTTTCGCTCACATTAGCCATGCAGCATGCCCTTTTGATGCTTAATTGGCCACTTTGAGAGGGTTTGTAGAGATAGCAGCCCCCAACATGATGTCACAGAAAACACAACTGTATCCCTACAGGGGAACGATTTAACGGTAATGACAATAGCTGGGAAACTTAGAAAGGGAATATCCATATCACGTTAAGATAAATGGTAATATTGTGTTTGTGAATGTTAGGACTTGTACATTTTGCTGTTCATCCGTTTAGCTGGTTTTCTTTTCACTCTCCATTAAGTGTTATTCTTTTGCACTTTTGGAAATTTTGGTTATACACTTTCACTCCACCTCACTTTAATCATATTTAAAGTGTAATCTATTTGCCACCAAGAGACAAAATACACAATCAAAGGAAGTTAACTATGAATTTGATATTTTAAGTCTTAATGTTCTATAGATTTTGTAATTGCATCCTTATTATAATAATAATTATAGTAAATTATTTCTGCCCAAGTGCTTGTGTAGTGAAAATCTGGTATGGCATAAGCTACATTTGAGATTCAGTGTTATTAGAGATACTTCATAACATTATATCAGCAGAGAACTTGAATCTGCTGAGAGACCATTCAAGTATATGCTGTGTGGTCCTCAAGAAGAAACCCTAATGTCATTATGAAAGGCCAATTCCTCAGTTTCCTTTGTGGTTTGCAGATATTATACAAAAACAAACTCTCTACTCTGCTCTGGCTTCCCTGGCCTGACTCCAGAGGGGCCGGGTGAGCTCACATTTGGTCCACCACATAAGAAAACAAACTCTAAATCTAGCTTGCCTGGCAAAGGGGGCAAATGACAACTTCACAGCACTTCATAAGAAACTCCTGGAAGTTGCTAATGAAGACTAATGACTTCCCTCGTGTCGGGGACTTCACACCAGAGTGTACAAGCCCTTTGAGCACAGAGGCAGTGTGGTCAGGGGCAGTGTGGTCAGAGGCAGTGTGGTCAGAGGGGTTCAGCGGGGTGGTCCGCAGCAGAAAGCACACAGCTCCACCGGCAGAGGGGGCTCTTTCAAGAAGTTTATTTATTATAAACGCGATTAAAATGATGGGCTGGGCGATGTGTTAAAAAGTCAAATATCTAAATATATTTGACATAATACTAAATATGGATGTTGTGCTGATATTAAAGGGATGTCAATAGATGCTTACAGATTTATGATAAATCATTCAGTATCACAAAATGCAAATCTAAAGCGGTGTCTACTCGTGCCCCAATATAATATGTAGAAATATTGCTTAACCCTATTATAAAGCCTATTGGATTAAAACAAATCCATTTGATGAGAGCTTGACCTGATCTGAGCTGTCTAGGGACAGAGGGTGTTGGATGAGCGATTTATATTGATGCTCTTTTGAGGCACAATTCTGATTTTGATGAATGTTTGTCAAATCGATTTTATAATCTTTTTGTATTAGCCTTTGGGAATTTATAATCTGGCATTAAAAGGTTGTTTGGACAGATAAAAGATCATTGTTATGCGTTTCATTATAGGGAATCTGGATGAAGCACCGTGTGTGTTACTAATAAATATTGCAAAAATAAATAAGGTGTTTTCAGGACACACAGACGCACCTTGTGAATAAACTTGACTGCCAAGGAATGAGCCGTCTCTGATAACATCCTGTTTGCCGTGTGGCCTGCCTGGAGTTTAACCTTCCTCTCTACTGACACCTCAATGAAATCTTCATCTGCTGACGGTCCTGGAGGCAAGCCGACGTCCCAGATCCTCCAACATTCAACTGATGATTCCTAATAAAATATTTTAAATAAGGAAACAAAATTAACGTTAAAACTAAACATCTTTATGCAAGTTTTAGCCTTGTTATTTAACTTCTTGGAATAGAAAATAGTTCATACGATTTAACTGGACCTAATTAACATTTGTTTTGCCATTAATGTGATTTCATCCTATCCGTTATATATATATATATATATATACACACACGCATACATACATCTATATATATCCTTGCACCCTAAGAATGTTTGATTTGCAGCTGGTTATATTTGTCAGATATTCATTTTAATAGGCTATAAATATATTTTTTTTGGGGCACCTTATGCACTAAACATGAAACTAAATATTATATATGGCAACCGTATAAAAGAAAATAATGGATGACGCTGCACTACTACTCCACTAAGTGATATGTATGGAATCATAAGAGTGCCATAAAAAATATATACATTTGGAAATATAAAAAGGAATAGATGGATAAACAAATAACAAATATTTTTTTAGCAGGTATTGACAAACTAGTCTGGGCACGAAGAAGGCCAGATGATTGACAGCTTAGACTGAGAAATTCTATGAAAAATAAAACAGATAACAAATATATTTTAATATACAAAAAAAACAATAATGAAAAGAATGACAAAAAACATAATAATTGTTTTATATTTTGTAATTTATCTTCCACTTTCATATTTATTTTAATTCTTCCCCTTTATTTAATGTTTGTACTCATTATTTTACAGGTGTTGTGAAATGTTTTCTTTATCTTTCTGTTCATGCATCTTACCTGATGCAAGGACCCATGTGGAAAGTATTTGAAGTAGCACACAGGACACTTTTTGCATTTCTTAAATATATTTTTGGTTTGACATCTATAACGCATTCAGTCAGACACAGAACAGTTCCCCTCCAGCAGCCTGAGTCTCTGCTCACCTCTTCAGGCGTGGTACATTCCCAGAAGAACAATAGAAAACTATTTTACAACAAAAACCAACAATAAAATAAAATACAAAATACTTTTCTCTTCTTTTTTTCAAGGGTGATAGTTTACAATAATTCATTTGTGTCCTTTTAAAAAATGATCTTAAGACAGCTTTCAAGAAACATAGTCGGTAAACATCTTTCTTTTTTTATAGAAAACAATCTGTAAAAAACATTCTGTTGTCTTCCTCTGAGTTAAGATAGAATTGTGACAAATTTACCAAAATGGTTTTTAATGGAAAGGCATCTGTATCAGGAAGTCTTCCTCGGCAGGCGTTTCAATTCCACTGAAATCAGGACAGGTCAGAGTCACTGAAACGACCCTCACCTTAATGTCCACACACACACACACACACACACACACACACACACACACACACACACACACACACACACACACACACACACACACACACACACACACACACACACACCTCCAGCTTATTACTCCACTCATTAAAGCCAAGCTAATTGGAAAAGGATATTTGGATTGAGATATGTACAAAGGCTAATTCATAATAACTGAAACCCCTTTCCATTCAGATCAGTGCTGGTGACAAGACGTCCTCCTTTTAGCTACAAATGCACTCAACAAAAATATATATAGGACAAAATATTACAATTATACAAAAAAATAGCACAAAGTTAAGTGCTAACTGAAAAACATCCCAAACGTTAAGTGTAAACATTTCCAATCTGCTACAGGTTGTGAGGCCCTCGAATGCAGCCGATTGTCCTTATTTCACCCTTTGTGCTCCTTGAAATATATTATGTACCAACGCAAAGTATCTTAAGGGTGAAATTCTCATGCCAAAGTAAGTGATCAAAGCATCCAGACTGCGCTCTGATTGGCGGTTTCTCAGACGAGGATTTAGCTGCTGCTTGGAGATACGGTTAGCACCCAGCATAAAAAAAGAAAGATGTGTAACACGGGGCGGGTTGGCTTTAAAAAGGCTAAAGTCTTTCTCGCCATACCCAGAGTACGGTGGGGCGCAGGGGAGCTCGGTAAGCGGATGTGTGATATGCATAAATGGCACGTTACAGACATGCTAAAGCCATCGTCGTGGGCTGTTGAGATGTCTGACAGAGGTGTATATGACATGACGGGCGAAGAAAATACTGCATTTTTCAGTTTGGGAGTGGTTGTTTTGTAATGTACGTGACGGAGCAACAGCTGCAGTGACATGTACCATTTCTTTTTAAGACAGGGGGCCTAGGGTTTGGCAGAGTGAGGCCAGGTTAGCGACAAAAGGTCAGTTTGAGCTTCACACGAGGCCCTCAGAGGCTCAGATGTCCATGTAATCGTCCTCATCGTCCGACTCGCTCTCCAGAGAGGACTCCTGGCTCGATGTCTCCTGCACCTCCAGCGCCGGCTGGCTCAGCGTGTCCTTCTTCACCGTGGCTGCCGACTGAGATGACAGGATGACGTTCTGTAGAGAAGCAGACAGCAGGGGTCACTGTCTGACTACAGTACAGATTATAGTTTTTCTCATATGCTTAAAGTCAGAAGTTAAACAGTTAATTAGCACAGGCCTTAAATGAAAGCCGCTTGCCGAAATGCTCCAACACTCACGGTACGTCCACACAGCGGCTTTGGAAAAAGCTTGCCGGCGGGCGTGTCTGAAGCTCGACCAACAACCAATCACATGAATCTCCCGCCCCTGACACACAAGCAGCGGTTTGATTGGCTAGAGCTTGTACTGGCATATGATTTGATTGGCTTCCACGGAAAGCTTCAGAAGATTCAAAAGTTGAATATTGCTCAACTTTTGAATCCTGAGATGCCTGGAAATCTTCGCTTTGCTTCCCACAATGCAGTTGGGCGAAAAGTGAGGCAAAGTGACGTGACCCCATTCAAAGTGAATGGGCAGAAGCGTTGGAAGATTTTTTTAACGCTGCTGTGTGGACGTACCGTTACAAAAAAAAACTTGCATTATAAGCAAATAATTCCATAACAAATACACAACTTGTGCTTATGTTTATTTTTTATTTTCAATCTAGCACTACACAATGCTAATACTTACACAACACAACGATAATACTTTAATGGACTTGATCAGACCATTAAAGTATTATCGTATCATTTGTACTTCTGTGCTAAGAAAGTGATAAGAAAGATCAAGTGAATCCCAGTTTCATTAAGAGTATCTAATAACAAATGGAGAGGAACTGCTGCGTGTATGGACACTCCCACAGAAACACACATGTGAAGGCAAAGTGCAAACCTTAAGTCTTTGTTTGGTTTCCTCTGAGATGCTGCCTTTGGGGGAGAGCAGGGTGGGAGTGGGGGGTGTGACCGTGATCTCTGGGGGGAACTTGGTGACCGTGGAAGGGATGAAAAGCTTTGGCATGTTGGCTGGAACACGGGAGCGGATTCGGTCTGGAAGTTTGGTCTGCTCATCTCCGGCAAACTGCTGCTGGTCTGAGAGCGAGACACAAGAGGACACTTTAAATATAAGGATACTTTGAAGACATGTGAAGCCACTTCCATCCCCTCTTTCTGTCACCCCTCTGATGTGAAGGGTCTGACCTGGGCAGGGTTGTGCGCTGCTACATGTGGCGGTTTCCCCCTGGAACCAGCCTGCTGCGGCCTCTTGTTCCTGGGAAACAGTGGCGAGTTTCATCTGCTGACAGAGGTGAGACTCCTGCTGCCGGTACGAGAGACACTCTGAGGGCTCCTCCCGCTCCTCTGGGGGCACAAAACATACACACACACATTAAAACTACTCCATATGCATTTGGGCTTTTTACAGTATCTAAATAAAAAAAAACGTTTGATTAATGATCCAATTTCATTCCAACTAAAAAATAATCGAATTAGACTTTATTGACAAGTGTGTATATGCAAGTAGACTGTAATATAAGGAATACACACTGGTAGAAGATTGACAGCCGGGTCTGAAATAAATAATTGTATCCTCACCACTCAAAGGTCAGTGAGTATTTTTACTGGCAACTCCATTGTTTGGTTTGCCAATCCTGAAATCTATTTATAAGACTTTAGACACTGTAAATAATTATAACATGTAACCCTCATCCCTGCCTGTTGTCATTAAGAAATCAGATTTTTCAGAAGTAATAAGGAAAACCTATCCCATCTACCATGGTGGCATTTTATCCGAGAGTTTTACCTGCCACAGGCAACATTTCCCCTGCATTTCGAAGCTAATTTAATTCCCTGGCTCACAGTTCCTAGCACAAAGTCAGTGGAGATTACCGTATTTCATGTAGAAATCCAATAAATTATTCACTACATTTTGGCATTTATTGGCCGACAATTAGATGACTAGATGTTCCCCCTGCAGCTCAGAACATGATATCATACTCTTTCAGACTTCTCCACTAATGTTGCCTAGGAAACCATTATATAACACAGAGCTGCAATGTTACTGTGTGTGTGTGTGTGTGTGTGTGTGTGTGTGTGTGTGTGTGTGTGTGTGTGTGTGTGTGTGTGTGTGTGTGTGTGTGTGTGTGTGTGTGTGTGTGTGTGTAGTTGTTTCTGTA
>NW_011363184.1:130730-145809 GCF_000735185.1 Notothenia coriiceps | reverse complement strand
TTAGGCTTTCCTTAAGATTCACACATACAGAAACAACTACACACACACACACACACACACACACACACACACACACACACGTGTGTGTGTGTGTGTGTGTGTGTGTGTGTGTGTGTGTGTGTGTGTGTGTGTGTGTGTGTGTAGTTGTTTCTGTATGTGTGAATCTTAAGGAAAGCCTAATGGATCCACACAGATTGCTGATATGCAGCTACTGGTTACTTTCAGTCAACTGGATTCGTGATGTAAGATAAGCTCGTCACATGACCTTCTTAAGAGTCCAGCTGAAATCCCCACTGTGTATTTGTAATAGCTGATGAGAAGGACTCGAGTAGATCTGAAATAGAGCTCCATAAAGTTTGCTGTGAAGCTGCATTGTGGGTTTCTAATGAAGGACAACCAGAAGAGAGCTCTGACTGACAGCTCACTCATGAAGCTGGGATCTTTGTTCAGGAGGCGACGTTTCACTCCCAAAGAAAGCTATCTCACTATGAAATTGAACAAGAACCCTAATGTGACACTATAGAGGTATCAAATATATTTTAACATTAAAAAAATACTTATAAAACCTGTTTTGCTGCCACTGCTTATCATAAATTATCTTAATATGATTTTTATTTTTGTTTTTTAAAGTAGACTGCAACAAATCCGATTTTGTATTAAACTATGATACTATATGTTTTGACTTATACAGTCATTAATATAAAGCCAAACATTACTGATGAGATAAAATACATATTTTACTTACAGGATTTTATGCTAACCCGAGTCTGTGTGTAAACATAGCTGCTTGTCATTCAGAAGGATGTTTCTGCTTGATTTAAAGGACATTTGGAATCAAGTCCATGTAATAAACATTCCTGAGGGTCATTTTTTTCTAAAACGATTTCAATTTGTTTCTCTTCTACAGAAATGGAGGTCATTTGAGGTTATTTGGTGAGGTTTCAAAAGTTGCGGTAAAACACCTGTGACGATTAAAGGAAAATGGGCCAAAAACAGGAGCACCATCTGGAACGGAGTCAAATACAAACGCTCCAATTACTGAGCACTTATCTGACGGGAAAGAAAATGAAAGCTCAACAACAACATGTCTGCCTTCAGGGTCTCCAAATGATCAGAATACTGCCCTCTAGAGGCTCTACAGGCTTGTACAAAAACAAATGACTGTTCAAAATGATAACAATTACATCTCATAACTAGAACAGACAATACATTTGTAAACACTACAGATTCAAGATCTCAGGTTGAGTTTGTGCTTTGTCTCGGGGGGTTTAGAATGAAGACATTGGGTGCATGACATGTGTCTTTGGATATGAGATATGTCAGCGAGCCAGAACTCATTATTTGGATCGGAGATTGTTATGCCAAGAAGCTCAGAAAGAGAGTCACAATCTGGAGGACGCTGGATTCCTAAAACTCCTTTTGGCAAATTGACAAAAACCAAAAAGGCAAAACATGAGCAGGCCAGAGTCTGCTGTTATGTAACTGATCTGAGGAAGACCACAGGCGCCCCCTGCTGGTCACATGGGCCGCAGCACTGTAGGGTCTTAAACTGAACTGACATCTGCAAAGCTACGACTAAACAGTTGTAATAGACTACAGCAGTATGATAACCAAAAGTAATAACAATAAAATAACCTCAAAAGGCATCAGAGAGTGCGGCTGTTTTAACATTTAAAGCTTCAACTGAGCTTTTTTAATTAAGTGTAATGTCTGTCGTTATATTGAAAGACGTCATCAACCATCATTATTACAGGTGTGTGCGAATTCTGGACATGAACACATTAATCTTTTTTCAATACATGTTGTGTTTTGGAGTTCACAACACCGGAGTTTTAGGAAATGTTTGGAGCCACACACAATCCTATGCAGTTGCCACAGTTCAGTTGTATAATACTAATAATATCAGTGTTAACATCAAGCTGTCTTTGGCTCTTTTCTGCTGTAACAAATGTACATTTCCCCTCCGTGGAACGAATAAAGGTATTCTGATTCTGAGTGTGGCACAATCTTTATCGGTGAAGAAAACTGGCTTCAAAATAAAAATCTAAACTCATTGTTGAGTAGCAATCGAATGCTGATTGAAAATGTGTCAACGTTATGAACGAGGCTTTGAAGTATCTAACATTTCAATACATCCCTTTAGAAAGTGCAATAAGTAATTTTTTCTGTTGTGGTAAAAACACTTAATGGTGAGTTAACGGGGGGGCCGTGGTACCTGTGTGTGGCAGGAAGGCCATGGCTGCCGCCGCCGGGTGGCTCACGACTCTCCGGAGCGGCGGCTGTTCGGTGAAGCCCGGGGGGGCTTGAGGTCTGGACAGCTTGCTGAGCGGCTCGTACAACACTTTGGCCTCCGGGGAGGACAGCGGGTGGCAGGCGGTGTGGCTGAGCAGGACGGGGGACTGCAGGGGGAAGAAAAGGTCTCGGTGCTCCTTGGTGTACTTCGGTGTGGTGGGGGCATCGCCTGCAGACTGTTGGAGGAAGAAGAGGTTGTGAGGAGGTGAGACTGACCTTGGGGGATCCATCAGCAGCATCAACTCTCCTCTGAGAAGTGTACTGCCCTTCCCTGGAGACAGAATCTGTTCAGAGACTCAGAGAGGGAGCCACAGTCGATACAACTGCACTTTTAAAAACACAGCATTACATAAGAGTCTTCGGCTCTTCCACATTAGTAGTAATGAAATCCTCGACAGAGTGGCGGTGTGGTCCCCCGGGGGGCGAGAGGCTTACTTGTGTGCTGGACTCAGCTCAGCTCCACACTACATCCCTCTGAGCCACTTTCCTGTGTGTCCTTTTGGAGGACCACTTACAAACACAAGAGCTGCACAAACAACCTGTGACAACAGCAGCCCTGCTCACACAGCCGCTGTCATGGCAACACAGAGGAGGCACGAATACAATCCCTCTACTTTTCTATTTAAAATGGATGAAAAGTTAGATGGAACTAGCCTAGATAACCTTTTGTGTGCACACTTAGAAGAAATCTTTGTATAAACAGTGGAGGGTTAAACAGAATTGTACTGCATTAGTTACACAGGCATGTAACACGTAAATATGCTTCTATGTCTGAGGTTAATTTGATTGGTAAATGTATTACAGTTTTGTCAAGGTCCCCAAAAGCCTAGAGGTAGCAATCAGAGCCACGACTGTCATAACAAGCCGGCTTTGACAGATACGGTATGTTAGCGCAAGATAATTTGGCAATAACACAACTCTCGTACCATTTTTCTCAGGGTCTCTGCTGGGAGTTAAAGTCAAATTGTGCTCTGAATCACAGCTGTGTGTGATGAAGCTCCCCACGGGGGACTTACACAGCAGAGCACAGGCAATTCAAACATACGGGAGTAGCCTTCCAAATCCTCACAGACAGATCCTTCAGCTCCACAACTGCAGCTTCAAGCATGCAGCGGCTCCACTGCCAGCTCTGATGATTCATATCTCATGAATTAAACATTGGCAACCAAAGACACCAACAAGTCAGCTGGACCGTGTGCTTTTAGAAAAAAACACCGTACTTGAGAAAATTGCAGCACATAGTCTCGTCGTGGGTCTCTGCGGGGTGAGAGTGGGCTGCTGGCAGACACACAGAGGTCCCACAGCGTGAAAGGAGAGGTGCTTCTGTGCAATTATCGAGCTTTAAATCAGACGAGAGCAGCTGTGGATGTCGTGCACAGGTTTGGCCATATTTCCAACACAAGGCCGGCCAACCGAACATTTTAATTAAAGTGGACCTATCATGCTATATTTGAATAATATAGTGTAGGACCATACCTATATAAGGCATATTTATACTTTTTATTTTTGAAAATACCAAACAGATCATGCATTTTAGCCATTCCTCATTTTGCTCAATTTAACACTGTCTTTGCATGGGCTGATTCTGTGAGAACAGCACCATCTACAGGCCTGGCATATGTACTACAGCGTCTCCAGCGCTTTCGAACGGCAATGTCCGTGGCTGTCTCCTCCTGATTGGTGGAGTTGGCCCAATAGCCGTAGCGCCACTTCTGTGACGTCATAGAAGTGTTCAAATCTGTATCAGATCTGTTGCAGCCCATTTTTAAGAGATTTGGGTATGGAGGAAAATAGAGAGGGTTGTGTTTTCTGACACTTGGTGAGTTCCCTGGAACACCGGGGACACATGTTCATGTATACAAGACGTACAAAAGTGCATTTTGCATGATAGGTCACCTTTAAATTGCCAGCTCAAATGTGACTGACACTGGAGCTCCGTTGAGAAGCGTATGTTCAATCTTTGATTATTAAGACCTCAGCATTCTTCCATCCTGCTGAAACGTAAAGGAGGTGAGACTGGAGTGTTTTAAGGACTACATCGAGTCTCTCAAAGAGCCACCGTCTCCACAAAGAGGCGAGTAAAAAAACTGATTATGGAGATGTATCAGATAAATTGAGTGACAGCCCATGCAGCGTGACAAAGTTACACAACCTGTGCTCTTTGCCACTCTTTTCTCCTGATATCGAAGGGAAGAAATGAGACACAAGACTGGAGCAATTCTCCGGATCATCAGTAAGGGAGAAGAGCTCGCTCGTCACTTGTGGGGGATTGAAGGGATGTGTGAATCTTTAAGAGGTAGGCAAGAGTATTTCATGCCCACGAGCCGAGAACTCCAAGGTGCCTACTCACATTTCCCACTACATCCAAGTGAAAGCAAATACAAAAAACAAGACAGGAGCTGGTGGCACAATCATTACACAGAAAGCAGTTGGATCACACTGCAGAGAAAAAGCTAGTACGCAGAAGCGCCCCATCAGCATCAGGAGAGAAGGGGGGAAAAAAGCACCACATGCAGAGTCATTATCACAATAACCATCACTAAGTGTATCTGAAGATAACATAAGCATCACAATTACCTGACAGGTTAAGAGTTAAGAGTTCACCACATGAGACTTTAACTAATGTCATCAATCTAACAAATGGTGATAATGGAATAAAAGTATTTGGAAGTATTCAAATAAAAAAAACATTGATTTTGATTAATGAAGTGTGAGACCTTTTTAGTTCATTACTACTTTGTTTTTAATTTGCAGTGGACTCATTAAGCAATAGTTTATACCATATATTACATCCAAGTAAAAGCAAAATTGCACTTCAATGAAAAAAATGTAGACTTAAAATAAGGTGCATATAGATAGTATGAAGATTTAAACATGTAAATAAAAGTAAAGTGTTTTTAAAGTGCTCAGACCACACAGCCGGTTCAGTAAATCCAACAGGTTTCCACACATTAAAGACATGCGGCTTGTCGCTCTGTGCCTCCTCTGCACCACAGTCTCTGTGCCGTGTGTTGATGCGTGGAAATTAGACGAACAAATGTACACACAAAACCAACAAAGACAACAAAAAGATTCATGCAGAAAACAAGATGATAGGATCAGTGAACTAGGAAAACAGACATGTATTTTGCCTACAGCTCACACAGCCTGCAGTTTGGTGGATATCACCGTGACAACAGGATGTGGGCAGAGACTGACTGTGTGGGCAGGAGGGGGGGGGATGTGAGGGAGGGGGAGTCACCGGCGAGGCAGAGCCAGTAAGGATTCGACGAAGGATATGAAGTCGAAGCTGAACTAATAGCTGGTTTAGCACTAGCTGAACCCATTCATGTAATACCACGAGACATATTTAATGGTTTTAGATCATTTTGCCAGGAATGCACATTGCTTATGCTAGTAATCAATGCAGATAAGAAACATGCGTACCGTTGCTCGGTTAGACCAATGACAAGTTTAGCAACTAAGTTGTGAGGCTGAAGGGAACACGGGGAGCCTTCACACCACGCATTGGGATACATTTAGCTCCGGAAGCTGCAGCAGAAAATACCTGAAGTTACTTTTCCATCAGTTGGGCACATTTTACTACAGTTGCTGCATTTTACTTCCCCACATATACAACAACAAAACACATATCATTAAAGCGGCTATTGTAAGCTAATGAGAAGACTATTGTAAGCTAATGAGAAGACAAGTGAGATTCAACCTACTTGGATTGGAAGATGGGGGTGAAACAACAGATATTTAATTTAAGGCTGGCGGATAAAGTTTGCCATGCTGGAAACCAAACTTTAATACATGTCAGTACAGTGCCATGATGGTTACCACCTTTTAATATCATCTGCTTAAGTTTTACCTGCGGTTATGATCATTTCAATATTTTCTTGTGCATTATTGTAATTTCTATGTAAAAAGTTGATCAACAAGTCTTGTATGTCAACAAGTATGCAAGATTACTCTGATTGAGGGAAAAAAAATGAGTGTTTGGCATCAACTTTGTAAAAACAAGGCTGATGGATTGGCAGACTCTCTTGACTCGCTATAGAAACAGCTGTATAACTCATCATGTCTTATCCTCGATGTTCAGGTGTCATTTAGTCTTTGCTTCAGGGTTCAGCCCTCAATAGGAGCTAATGAGTTCAAACATGTGTTCCCCTTTCCTTCAGTGAAACAAGACGAGACAGGACTTGGGTGACATGACAGGATTAACACTACGAGAAAATCATGCTTGGATGAGACAAAGAAAAAAAAGGTCAGATCTCAGGAAGCGGGGTGTTTATTAGAAAAGGTGCCAGGCAGTTTGTTCCCGGGCAAGATTTTTGAGATGGTGAGCGAGGTACGATGAGCAAACTAACATCGATTTAGACGTATTACAGAGTGACCACCATTTCATTCTGAAAATACTTTAGTGAATCTACTATTGACAGGCCTTTTATTATGATAGGAAGCTGATCAGATCAGAGTCATGCTTTTAAGAAAGTAAATACAGTTTATTTATAAGTGTATTACATGTACTTAATTAATATATATATTACTTCATATCCAGGTTACCAAGATGCACAGTTACTGTGTGGTTGTACCAGGGATCATACATCATCATGGTGATTCATATTCAGGTGCTTCTTGTTAGTTCATGTTGTCGTCATCATTGTGAACTTTGGGTATTTGTTTAAGGCCTATCTAGTCAGGTATGCAAATTCAGGGTATATGCAGGAATCCTGAAGTCAAATGTAACACCTTTTAAGACCCTTTCCACACATTTTAAGACCTCATCGCCAGTTCAAGTTTTAACCGGTTACCTTGGCGACACACTTACCTCACACATTTACTATATACAGTATTGATTGTCCTTCCTCCTTATCTTCCAACCATTTGGACGCAAACTTGCATTTCCCCGCAGCCGGCGCAAACGGACCGTCGCGCGCTATCAAGCAGTGAGCGTGCGATGTCCTGTTCAGATGACGTCAAATCCAACGGGATGCCATAAATAAACTACACACCTACGCAATGATTACATTCAGGCAGACTGTAGAATACAACCTCTTTGGACAATTTATATACTTATTGAAAACAAGCTACAAAATGTAATACCTTGGAAAATGTCGTTTAATACTTTTTAATAGCCTTAATTTTCGCTAAATTGATTTATCAACTTTTAATACTTTTTAAGACCCCACAGACACCCTGAAATTAGCGTAGGTTATCAAGTCCCTACTGCGTCAAATTGTTTTATGCAACATAGCTGCCCGTATACAAACCAAAATAAATGCGATGCACAAGGAAGACACATTGTTGAGGTGGTGTAGCGGACAGATGGCAGATGGGCATGCTGAGTTTAAGTGTTTTACCTGTCGTTGGGCAGAAGTGGCCAGCTGTATCTGGCAGAACTTCACAGCTTGGTCCAAAGCAACATCCTCATCGACCTGAGACAGGAGAGCAGAACAAGGACTTTAGGGAAGAGCAACACATCTTTACAAACCTGTTTACAAACTTTTTACACGTCCATTTATATTCATTAGATGTCCTCCTCACGCAACACCGGAGCAGTGGGTGTAATTGCAGTGATATCATATTTCTGAGGTGACCTGCCCTGTGTTCCCACCGTGTTATTTACTTGCATCACTAATCAACTATTAGAAAATTCTTCTGCCTCTGACCATAGCAGCAGTAACATGAGAGCCCAGTACCCTGGGTGATGTGTGGGAGTTAGCGAGCTTAGCCACAGCCCGACATCGTACACTTAGCAGTAATCTTGTTCACACAGCTGTTGTGTTCCCTGCAGCAGCCTGTTGTGTGCAGCGGTTCAGGGACCCCCAAAGGGAGGGACTTTACAGCAGCCTCATTTTCATTTTCAAATGGTGCCAATTGTTAAACGGGCTGAGTCAAGCTTCAGTGTATCACAGCCCACCACTTTCTATTCATGTCTAGCTCTATGCTAACGTCAAACCACATACAGCTGCCAGCAATGACTTATCAATAACACATAATGATTACTATTTGAAACAGGCACCTTTCAACCCATACATCTAGAACACATCAATACAACCATCTACATAATGTCCAGAACATACTGCATTCTCATGACAGGAAATGCTCAAACACAATGTTGTGGCTCTTAGGGATTCCTAGACGTTTAGATAATAATTATCTGTAATTACAAGTTTTGCAAAAGGTTTTGTTTGAATATGCTAATGGGATTATTTGACATTAAAAAGAGATCTGAGCATTGGATAGAGCCAGGCTCACATTCTGGTCTCATTTTGTTGACTTATTCAGCAAGGAAATATTGTTGTATTGAGGAAAAACTGTTATATAAATCAGGCTATGAATTATGTATGAACAAATCGCTCCGAGCCAAAAATCCTTTTGGTTTTTACAGAGTGAGAATTAATAAATGTTTTAATTGAAAACAAAAATATATGATTCTGAAGATTCAATACATTTTGAAACACTATACTGTTTAATAAGTAGATAGACAGATGACATATAAACCCCAGTTGATTATTTATATTAAGACATTCATTCTTTTTTTTCTGAATAGTTATTTTTGAATAATGATAACTTGTTCTGAATTATGGAGAAGCTCTCATTAGTGATAAGTGCATAAAACTGCCTGCAGTGTCTTAGGAGTGCTCAAGAAGCCGATGGAAACTATACCCACATGCTACTGTGCAACGCAGCACACCACGAAAGCACCGAGCCTCTGCAGTGTGTGCGAGTAGGTGCACAAACAGAAGGAGCTTCTGGAAAATGTCCAGGCATATTAATTGCACAACTCATTTGAAGACAGGAAACATGTCATCGCTGGTTCTGGCTACACTCTCTCTTAATGGTGTGTCTGAGTAAATATTCTCTTTGCAGTCTTAAAGACATCAGTAAAACAAACGTTGCTGAAGTCGGCCAGTTCCCTCTGATTTCGTCTCTCCCTCGCTTATAACCCTCCCATTCCAGCTCTATGGCATTACACAGGTAATGACATGGCACCTTCTGTAGGGCCAGCATTGATCTGCAGCTCAATATGGCCGTATAAGCTGAAGTGGGCTGTTCTGCTACTATTTCATCAATGCCATAGAAGGCCCTGAAGTTGGACTAACTTTCAACAACTGAGGAACATTGGCTCTAGATATGTGAAGACACTTCTTGCTGCTCTGACACTTCCTACGCAAGAACATGTTGACATAATGATATATGAATTTCAGATAATGAATACTAGTTATACAGATAACTGCTCCTTCCCTGCTTTTACTGTGAGATACAGGCAGTAAGAAGTTACTTTTAGTGTAACTATACATAAAACCTAATAAGCAGAAGTGGCCCTCACCTAGTACAGACAGACCTTTGTCTCTGTATTGGCATTATGCCACAACTTTACATGTTGGCACCAGTTTCATTACACACATAATGACTGAGCAACTCCCCACCTTCTTGTGACATCATTACAAAACAAAAGTCCCAATTCACTTGAAAAATACCCAGTGGGGCTACTTTTAGATTCAACAACCCGTTTGTGTAGTAAGAACAAACAGACTCAGAGGTTATATTTGGGTTACTGAGAGTAAAAACAAAACCGCGTGGTATGAGCTGGATTTGTCGGCGTGTTTGAAAACGGAAAGAGGGAAAGTCCCTCTTCTGCAGCGGCTGCTGTGTTACTATTTCAGTCAGATGAAGGGTTTTCCAAGTCCCCTTTACTTTAAGAGGGCTTATATCAAGCATGCATGACTTTGAAAATAGAACAGAGAAAACCCCGGAGCAATAATGTAATCTATGTGTGGTAGCAGGTTTACCTGTTTTATGAGCATATAAGTCTCTGACATGATCTTCTCGATGCGTTGCAGGTCGTAAGTCATGACTTTCTGGCCTTGCTGCCAAACTCTGTAGGCATCAAGCAGTAACGTTTTTCCGGACTCCACATCGTCAAGTAGCTTCCTTTTCCTGTTTGGCCTTCGTAGGAGCCCCTGATCCGTCCCACCGGCTGCCACGGTGACCTTGGGTAGCAAAGCTTGGAGCTGCTGCTGCCTGGAACTGATACTTAGTTCCTCAAGAGACAGCTCTGGTGTCCGGCTGCTGTCAGTCACTTTGTGCGAGGGCTCCACGGCACTCAGACAGGTCTCTGCCTCCGTTGGGTTGCCCTGAGAGTCTGTGGGAGCAGAGGGTTTCCTCCACTGGCCACTTTCCAGGTCCATGGGTTCCTCTGGCCCTGCTTTGTGTCCCTCACTCCCAGCAGTCTCCACCTTCCCAGGGTAGATCTCCTGAACTTTGCTCCCTTTATCTAATGATGGCGGTGGAGGGGTGAGTTGTGCCTGGGAGGCTTCCCTGGGCCCTGTCTCAGCAGCACAGGCTCCCTCTGTGAGCCCAGGCTTCTTAGGCAGTGCATGCTTGCTGTCTTCTGAACTGGGCCTGTTGGATGCTTCCGTTGTGGTCATCTCCCCCATGGAGGGCGCAGGCGCTTTGTGAAGCTGCTCAGACACCTGAAACAGAACAGAACCTGTCAAAACATGAAGAGGGCGCATGCCAGACATCTAAACCGCTGAGCGGCTCTCTGCTCTTTGTGTGTGCGCTGTGATTTGTGCTTCCTCACCCCTGTGAGACTGTTCAGATTGTCCTCCAGGACTTTTACAGTTAGGAAAAATGCTCTCTTGGCCAAAACCTGGCGATCAACATCCCGTAAATACTTCCTTCATGGAAGAGAAAGAAGAGGAGAAATGTTATGGAACAAATACATAATACATGACAGAAGTAGAAGTATCATATGAAGTGGGTCCTTACTTTCCCTGGTCAGGGGTTCTCTGCAGCATGAAAGACACTTTCACCAGAGTATCGTGATCCTTAAGCTGAAACAGCACCTTCAGCAAGAGGACAATGGATCGGTTCATATGAGATGCAAAACTCCCGGGGCGATCAATCTCATCTACTGGAATACGCCAGATGCCCTAAAGGAGACAAGAACAGAGAAAGGGGAAGCAGAATCTGGAGGTTAGTTCGACTTCATACAACCTCAAATATCATGTTTTCCACTAAATGCTGGAGATCCTGGGCTCAAACACACTTGTTGGTGGAGCCTTTAACAATTAAAGTTCACCAAGTATTATTACAAATTGGCCAAATAGGAGGAGCTGCTTCCATTAAACTTGTTTTACATTTGACTGGACAACAAGCCAAAAGGCTAATTTATGAAATTCTGAAAGTTTTGTTTTTACAAGCGCTCTTTGTTGCCAGGTTTTCAGAGGCCTAGGGAATGTATGACACACACAGACAATCAACAGGGAGAGATGGACAACACTCAAAAGAAAAGAAAGTAGAGGAGTCGAAAACATGGCATTGAAACAAGAAAGCTCTAATGAGGGGATGGGAAGGCTGCAGGAGAGATCTAGTGGACTGGATGGCCATGTGGAAGGGGGGAGGGGGATCTCTCTGGGCACACATGATAGGCAGCCTCATTAGTGCTCAGCTCTGTCCAAGCAGAGTCCAACAAACACAGCCCTGCTTTGCAGAAAGATGGAGGAGTCCACCTTCCCTGTGAGCACATGTCCTCTCAGCAGGTGAGGCGAGGCGCGCTTCTCACTCTGAAGCTACTGATACGAGTGCAGATGGTGGCCTAGGAGGCGTACACTATAGCACATGGCGCAGGGTTCAGTTTCTGGCCTTAGGAAATGTGTTTGAGACTAAGACAAAGAGGACCATATTAGGATGGAGCAAAACAAACGAGACGGCTCTATCGGCTGCTGAAGGCACCGGGGAGCTCCTCCTCTGATTGTCAGATGACATTTTCAAAGCCACCGGAGACGAACAAAGCAGGAAAGAGAGGTAAGATAAACACATCAAAACAAATCACATTCCTGAGCACGTCATATAAACTCATCCCAGGCAAAACAAGCCGCTGTGTTTATATTCAAGACTTCTTTAGAAAAAACGGATTTTACACTTTTAGTTCACTTAATGTTGTCATCTTTTAAGATTCATTTAGAAATAATTGTATTCTTCTCCAGCCACATTTCCAGTGCTCAACAAAAACCTCTAAAGAACAAGTGAACGGCTCCAATGCCTGCGTGAAAAGATTTATAAATCATATGATGCAATCAGGCAGGGCTCGGGAAGGTTTTAACCTTTCAATGCAAAGATTAGCAAACGCTTCCAACAGGAACGGGACAAGTATGATGAGGGGGTGGGCTCCGCACACTTAAAAACATCTCTAATGGAGGAGAGTTGTTCTTCATCAGAAAAGCATCCAACCACAGCAAATCTGTTTAGGGAAAGCAGAGCCATGGCTTTACACAGATTATGCTGAACACAACAGCTAAAGCAGATTTGTAAGACTTTTTACTGCAATGATTTTAAACACCCCCTGTTTTTGTGAGAGAAAAAATAACCAATGCTTGAGACTAGAGCGACAGAACTGGCAGATGTTGCCAATACATTACGCAAAAACATCTGACTGATAAGAGATTAAGACGCATAGCGGGGGTGTGTGAGAGATAAATACATGACAAGAGAGTCCTTTGGTACAGAAAGAATAATCAGACAAGTGTTAGGTTCAAAAGAGTAACTGGTAAAGTTAACCTAATTCACTAAAGTCACTTTTTCTTGTATTATCAACATAAAGGAGTTCTGTTGCAACGTGACAAAAATCAAAAGAGACCAACTTCTGTCGGTCCCTCTACTTCTTGTGTGACAAACAATGTCTCTATGCTGAACAACATTTGCCAAATAAACCCTCAACCAGGTGTCTTTTTTAACCTCATCTACTATCAACATCTTATTATGCCAGCAGTAATGGGAAGAAAGGCACAGGTCTAAAATAAGAGCCATGGTTGAACTTATTAACTGCTGGGAAGTTGCACTAACTGAGTGTTAATGTGTCTTTAAACACTCAGCAAACACTACTGCAGCTTACTGGTAACAACAATATCAGCATTTCATCAGCCAACAACAACAACTTCAGATTCACACAACAAATCCAAGATGGCTGGTAACCTGCAATGCTTTCAGCACTTTGCATGTGGGTGGTGTAAATGTGCATCTTACTTAAGTCTACTGTAGTTTACATGCAGGAATCTAGACGGTTGAGACCATCAACAGTACATACTTAACAGGATGCTCTATGCCATTTAACAAGAGTATCACACATTTAGTCAAAAACAAGTCCAACACACTTCTAGACACAGGAACTCTGATCACACAATAATTACCTACAAACTTCTGCGCAATGTGTTCAAAAGTTGCAGGGAAAGGCAGAAGGAGACTCACCATCACCTAAGAAAGCTACTCCCCTGCGCCTGCGTTAGTGCTCTTAGAGACTTCTTGCTGGAGGTAGCAGCACCTGCAGCCCTGGCAGCGCCTCCACCCTGAAAGAGGCTCACACTCGGAGAGCAAGGCTGCATTTGGGTGCTAGGGCAGCGAGAGCTGAAGGGGAAGAGGAAAAGGGAAGCCCAGCTGCACACGGCAGAAGAGGAAGAGAAGAAGAGGAGAGCGGCAGGAGGAGAATCAGCGATGGAGTGAGGGGCCTGTAAGCTCAGTGTGCCCCTGACAGAGGAGCCGACTCGTTCCTCTCCTGCTTTCAAACCCTGCCATCTCAAAACAAAAACACCCACGCACTCTATCTCCGCTCTGCCTGGACCCAGCCTGTCAGAGTTCTCTCCCCCCTCCTCCCTTCCTTTCTCCCGCACTATACACAGTGTACCGCCAATCCTTGTAGGCCTTTGCCAGCCAATCGGAAGCAAGCAGAGAAACTCCCGCCCTTAGTGCACACCCACACACTACACACACAAACAGAGGAGTGAGTGAGAGAGAGAGAGAGAGAGAGAGAGAGAGAGAGAGAGAGAGAGAGAGAGAGAGAGAGTAATGAGGAAGCAGAACCAGTGCAGCAGAGAGAGTAGATGAGTAGAGCGAGTAAGAGCCCGGGGGAGGGGGAGTGCGTGATCACCCTGAAGACGGAGCAACAGGAAAAGAAACAGAGAACATAAACTGGCTCACAAATGAACTCACATCAATGTGCTGGGAGGAATCAAGAAGACGGCAAACCAGTAGTGAAATTAAACAAAAACTTGAGAGAAAAAAGGACAGCCCACGGTAACCACAGAAACACAGGCTGAGGAACAATGCTGTTGAATAGATACGATTGTGGTTCACACACACACACACACACACACACACACACACACACACACACACACACACACACACACACACACACACACACACACATATTCCTCAGACAGCAGAATACTGACAGCCCTCACCTTCTTCCTTTTCTCTCCTTTAACTCTGGTCAACTCCCTCCAGCTGTCCACCATAAACATACTAAGCAAACACACCTTGTTTTTCCTGCTTCCTGTTGTGTGAGTGTGGGTAAAAACTGCTGAAAAATCTCAAGCTCAAGTGAACACAGAGAAAAATAAAGCAATGGAAAACACACTGGCAGTCATACCTAACCCTCCAACATGCAAATCAAAACACAGACTATGTGCAAGATATATTCATTGGGCCAATACTCCTCCCCTAAGAAAGAATAACAAGGTTCTCCTGAGTGGAGCTCCACCTACAGCTGAACGCACAAATGTTTGAGTCATACATCAAATCGAGGCGAGCAATACAAGTGTCACTGTTTCCAGAAGACTTTCCTAACCTAATAATACAGGACACCGAGGCCTAAGTGCATGATCCGTTAAATTCAAGCAGTCAAGTCCAACATGTAAGCTTGTCATGGAAACACAGTATCAGCTTAAAAACACGTTCTCCGAGAAGTTAAAAGACCAGGTGGGATTTATGTTTTTCTTTAGCAACAAGGACATCC
>NW_011363184.1:126933-130634 GCF_000735185.1 Notothenia coriiceps | reverse complement strand
GGGGGGGGGGGAGGCTACACACAGGGACTCCTCACGATCGCTCTGAAGGAGTCCTGAGCAGCCTCTATTGTTACAGCAGCATTATAACCAAAAGCATCAGATTCAGCCCTGATACTTTGTTACAATAACTGTATTACAATTACAATAATTTACCGAAAATGATGACTATGTTAGAATACAAAATAATTGTTCAATAGTGTGGGTATGTATGGGTAAAGGGTATGTCACATCACAATATAATTAAAAGATATAGCCAGCCCACTTAAATTAGGGATGGACTATTGAAATATTAGTTTCTTGGGTTTATTTTAAGATTCCGACATTCGTGTTTTGTTTTTCCTTTATGGATTTTTTTTTAATTGAATAACACTTAATACAAATAACATGACTATAAAATAACATGATCCTTATTTTGCTGCACTACGTCGCCCATAACAGACAAGAATTTAATAAATCGTAGAAATGTCTGCCTACAGCCAAAATACATGGAGCACAGTGTGTTAGTACCTGCTCCTCAGACTCTGAGTAGTGTGTGCCAGGTACACTGTGTGCTTAACCAAGGGATGGAGCAGATGGTTATGAAGGGTTTAGAAGTGTTGGCAACATTTACTGATACTGGAATAAATGACTGGATGTTTTTACTACAAGATCATGGATACACATTGATTTGGGTTTTTTTGTGAATCGTAAAAATCACCAATGAGGTTGCTCTGCTACGACACTATGCTATTGATACGATTTTTTTTTTTTTTACTTAGCTCTATAAAGTTTTAACCTGTTGAATAGCAGTACAAATAATGATTATCAGTGCGATGCAGTGTAAGATTTGAAAATTCGCTACCAAAGCCCCAGAAACCGAAAAAGGTTACTCAGGGCAACCCTTCCTAAAATAGCAATTATAATTATTTAATGAAAAAAAAAAACGCTGGATTTATTCCGTGCATTATCGAGCGCTCCAGTACAGGCAGCTGAAGCATTGAGTAAAGTAGTATGAGTGCGAGACCTCTTAACCTGAACATATAAATATACACCATCATTTTAAAATGTCAAACAGCCAGTAAGGGCCAAAGCAAGTAGCAAGTCCAAATGCCCTAGTCTCACAATACAAATGTCAGTCAGTGCATGAATAACATATAGTTACAGAATGTGACTCAGTTACTAATGATATTTACAACTACATAACTATTATCATCAGTGATCTGAGATTCAGAAAAATGGTCTTAGGTTAGAGGCTCACGAACTCTATAAAAACACACACCAATAAAAGACGCCCTTAAATGACATTAAAATACAAACAATGAGATAAATAAATAAGTAGGAGCCGGTATGAAAATCTGCGTTAAAAAAAGCAGAGAGTCTATTTGTCCTCATGCTGACAACCACAGCGAGGAATTATGCAACACAAGCTTATCTGGATCATTCCTGAACGGCGATATATAGGTTACTTTACGCAGACTCCAATTAATGTAGCCCAGCCAAATGAACAGGAAATGTAGGCCATGATGACTTACATTAGCAGCACTCAGCATTCACCAACAGGCTCATTGAAGCACAGATGAGAGTCTCCTTTGCATCAATGTGCCATATGGTTAATATTTGATCATCAATATTTCAATTTGGGGCAATCCCCTCTTGCTGGTTATTCTGTCACTGGAGAGATGACTCAAGCACAAACAATAAGTCTATAAAACACTAGCGCAGAGTGATTAGTCTGGTTAGAACGCAGCTGTCGGCTGAAATTGAATCGTCAAAAGTACACAGCTTTGAAAGGCTGGCTTGAAGGCTGTTTGTTCAAAATCCATTTCTACCTGGGAACAACTGTGTGCTGAACAATGCCTTTCTATCCATTTACGAGTGAAATTACCTCCACTGCTGTTGCTTTAATGAAGCTAACAAAAGAAATGGTGGAAATCCAAGTTATATAATGTTCATTCCGAACATTTTCGTTAATGTTATAGCTGCTTAGAACTCATAGACTCGTTAAAAACAGCCATTTAGAAATGTTTGTGTTTTCCTGTGCTAGAGTAAGAGGGCTTCGTTTGAAGGGAACAATAAAGCTCCAACAGTTGGTGTGCCGGGGTGGCAGGTTTACCTCCAGAAGGAGCTCTGTGAGAGCCCAGTGGGAGCCAGAGCGATGCGGAGCTAACCTCCAGCTCCGACTTGGCCCACATCGCTTCTGCAGTCTGTTCCCAAAGGCCACATTTGACTCGATAACCTATTCAATCCACTATGTCCAAAATAATGTTCCCAACCAAAATATACCCTGACAAGTGACTTATATGTGACGTTAAGATGATGTGACAAACTGTTTGTATCATCTGCTTGGTAAGGAGAGTCTGAGCATTTAGGCCCCGACAGGAACAAATAAAAAAGTACGCTATTTTCGGCTCACATTGACAAGACATAATATCTGCTTCAAGTAAAAAGAGTAAAATCATCTGACATGCGTGACAGATGACAGATTCAGACAGTAATCTCCACTGGATAACAGCAGAGGCCTTGTAATTCTGAGAAGCAGATCATTTAGCACTCTCCTCAGAGCACCGTGTATCTAGTGATTTATATTTAGGGCTGATTTCTGTGCATCCTATTGAACTATGTGAATAACGTGTGTGAATAGGGTAAACCAACTGCAAAACGGCAATCATTCGCTCCCAGCCAACATGCAGACAGCTCATTAGTCACAAACGTGAGGACACACTTCAGTGCTTCACAGGTTTCCCTCTGGGAGGCTGCATTAGCTGCTACTGTGCAGTTGTTTACTATGATGAGGCTAAACTTGATAGCATAATAATGCTGATTATAATTGCTTCTGGAGCAAGACTTACATTTGCCGATACACTTCAAAAAGGGCATTGTGTAAATATTAAATTTTTGAGCTTTAAATAATATAGTATTCATTAAAGAAAATCCAAGTAGGACTTTCACTTTGAAAGTCAGTTGCTGCAGTTATTTTTCTTGATTGCATAGAGCAGGGGTGGGGAACCTCTGGCCTCCGGGCCGTACACGGACCGCGAGACCATTTGGTACGGCCCTCGATGTAATTTATAAACACACGCAAAAAAGAAAAAAATTAAAGAAATCTAGACCGCAAAAAAATTAAACAAGCGAGTGCCTGTTTTTCCTGGCCAAGGTAAGGGTCCTTGAACACAACACGTCTGACAGGAGTGTAGTTCTAACGGAGAGCACCAGAACGCGGCTCCGGGCCGGGACTTCACAAATTGCAGTACCCATAAGGAGCTGTACACATGCCGCAGTTTCTGCGTGGCTGTGTCTTTAGTTGAAAGCCCAGTGGCGATCTGTTCATCTGTGATACTGATCATACAGTCAATAACGTTGTTGTTATTAGCATCTGGTTAGCTAGCTATGCTAACGAATATAAGAAGCTTTTTCTCCAACCAGTGAGGTAAAGGCACATCTTTATATGATCATTATAGTTATAAAAAAATAAGAGAATAAAGTATACAGGTATAAAATACTATATGACAGTAACAAAAAGCTTAAGAATACAGTTTAAAAGGGGAGTGATTTGTAAAATATCCATAAAGAAAAATAAAATCTGTTTACAGTTCTGTTCCATATGGGTGTTGAGAGATCTATCCATAGATCTCCTAATGTTGCTCTCAAAGTGCACCAGATTGATGCTTTTAACTTCAACATTAAAAAGAAAATCCTAGAGGAGGTTAGGTCCCCCCCCCCCC
>NW_011363184.1:63072-126753 GCF_000735185.1 Notothenia coriiceps | reverse complement strand
TAAGCAGAGGTCAATAATTTGTACGGCCCTCTGAGGATGTTGAAAAAATTGAAATGGCCCTTGAGAGGAAAAAGGTTCCCCACCCCTGGCATAGAGGAACGCCAATAACTCCAGTAATGACAGGTTTCTCTCAAATGTTTGGAGCAATGTGTTGACAGTTTGACAGAGAGGAGGGAGAAGGAAACATGCTTGGTGATCGCAGTGAACTGACTTACATTGAACAGGTTTGTCTTGTTTCTTTCACAGAAAAGTCCTTGTGCTGGCATGTGCTTCAGCTGTTGCCATGGGACACTGCTTCCTAGCAACACATCTCGGGCCCACTGTAGGTTCTGAGGAGAGAAATAAATGTGAAAAACACATACGTTTGAATGTACATTTATTTACACGCACAACATCATTCCTAATGACAGAACCAAGGGGATACCCTTTTTTGTATGAATAGATTGATGGACTATATTTGCATGCTCAATTAACATCTCGCCAAAAAGAAAAAAAGGGAAAATTAGGCTAATTTGCAATCAGGGAAAGTCAGACCCCCTTTTCACAGCGTGATGACTCACAAATCAGTGTCTACGCCAGTGCCCTGTCGGAAAAGATAGCACACTAATGCCACTTCATGTTATCTTTCACAGACCCAGTAGGCTATAGCATAACATTACAGGCTCCCTCTCACTCCATGGAGGGAGGGAGGATAGAGCTGGCCAGTCAACGTGAGCGGGAGCAGGTTTTCCTGAGAACAAAAGGGGCACAGAGGCTTTTAACACTGGATGTGTTGGGTTGTGAGGGCAGCTACACAACGTGTGTCATCAGCATCAAATCAACTGACTGTGTCATCGAGTCACAGCTTTTTCTTTGATCCAGGCAGCTGATAACTCCACTGGTGGCAACAACTGAGGGAAACCTTACCACCTGTGTAAGCCTCTATCAGAAGGTTATCTGCATCTCATTCATTCTCAAGGGAGTAATCTTTAAATTCGATCTGTTCAAAATATAATTATTATAACACATTTATACTGTTTATATTTGATATTATATTTTTTGTTGTTAATTCTCTATTCCACTTTTTTAAGTATTTTTATTTTAATGTCTGAACAAACTGATGCTTGGTTCTGTAACCAAATAATTTTCTAAATTGGGATCAATAAAGTATATATATATATATATATATATATATATATATATATATATATATATCTACATATCTATCCATCTACAAATGTAACGTTTTTTTTGTCTTGTAGCAAATAATGAGAACCATGCTGTGACACACACAGTACTCTGCGCTCAGATGAGCATATTACATAACATAAAAAAAAAACCTTTTCCATTCCCAATCCACCCTTATTGAGTGAGGACAAAGGCTGTACTAAAAAGGTTGGACTAATGGAGTGCCGACAGAAGGATGCCACCAGAGGAAAGCTCAACGCCACGTCTCTGTGCCAAACTGGCTGAGAGAGCACTGCGCTGCCACCCACGCACACCTCTGCCCACCGAGCCTCACAGCCAACACAGGCTGTTTCAGCAACTCCTGCGTTACTGCAGAGTGAACAGACCCACAACAGAATCCAAGTGGGGGGGAAGAAAGCTCTGATATACTTGACACTGAAATAATGAATCCAAAAGGTCCATGTCAATTGAGGAAATTGAAGCAATTCTTAGCAAACCCAATCTTCTGTAAATGTCAGCATTAATGAGAGGGGATAGTGATTATAGGGTGTATGACTTAGGTTTAATGGATGACTTGGCCTTTGAATGCAATGAAAGCGGACTTGTGTAATCCGTTAACAGGGGCACACTGACCTGATGGGCCTTGCTGTTGTGGTAGAAGAATGCCAGGCGGTACAGACTCTTGTAGTGCTGAGGGAAGCGGCCGAGGCAGAGGAAGAGAGATCCGACGCACATTTCCACCAGCATTCGTCTCTGGTCGCCACGATCTGTGGGCAGGGCCTTGGGCACCTCGATCACCTCGAGGGGGGGCTCTGGCTTCCTCTTCCCTTCACTGGCTGGGGTCTGAGGAGCAGCTTGTTGAGAGTGGGATGGCTTTGGAGGGGTCGCTGGGACGGGCAGAGGATGGGGACCAGGGTCTGCTGAGACCTTGGAGGCTGAAGACTCGGGGAGTGTCACCACCACGGCTTCTACCACTTCCTGGATAACTTTCTCTTCCGTCTGGATGCCAGAGTGATCTCTATGTGATGCTAAAGATTTAAAGCAAAGACTTTAATCCAGAGTTGTGCAGGTTAGACCAGTTTTCTGCTTGCTTTAAAAAGGTCATTTGTTAACCTTTATAAAATAACCCGTCATCACATTTCCCCAAACTGTCATTATATCCTGAGCCTCCACTTATTGCTTGCTATGGCATTTGCAAGATATCCCCATGCCTGGAGGAAAAAGACCAATGAGAGCAGATGAGTGTTTAAATAACTAACTTTAAAAAGAGAAAGTAAGCTCTTGTCAGTGGGGGCCGTGATTGCCTTTGTGTCGTTTCTGAATGTGGGAGAGAAACTTCCCCCGGAGGGAACTTTGGGATTTTAGTCTTTGCAGAACATTTACATGCACCTAAGGGAAAAGGAAAACCGCAAAAAAGCCAAACAGGGCCCTTTAACGCATTGATTGAGTGGGATGGACTCTCCTTTGATCTGATTGGTTATTTTTTATTTGTGCGCAATGGAATCTTGCAAATGTCATGAGGAGCAATAACAGGCAGGAGAGAGAGGAAGCTGTCCACAGATGATCTGTCTCATATACTGTGAGCATATAAAACGTTAATAACTGAACCTGTAATGTCGAGAATGTAAACATCAGAACACCACATCTGACTGTGACATTGTTGTATAAATTCATTACATTCAGCTAAAAGATATAAAGGTAAATGCAGCCATAAAGAAATAAGTCATTTCTAGTCCAAGCGTACCTGTGTCCTCAGATGCAAACTGCCCGTCCTTCACTGGGGTCGTACTCTCTGATGACGAGGAGCTGACTTTCCCAGAAGCAGGTTTGTGGCTGCTGTCCTGGGAGCTGGCGGGGTCAGTGAAGGCATCCTGGGTGGAGTTGGAGTCAGAGAGAATCACCACTTCACTGTCCTGACTGCGCTCTGCCAGAACAAAAACACATCATGGGTCATGCCGCCAGTCGCATGGACCCAGATCGAGACATATTAGTACATCCTTTCTGGATAGCATTACAAAATATAATTATAATTGTGTCTTTCCTTTCTAAAAAGTGGGGGTTTTCTTTTTTTCAGGTGGGACAATCTTTTATTGATCCAGTTAAGATTACTGTATTGTATGAGTTTTAACAAATTATCCAAAATGTGTAATGGAATAAATGTATAGGTCTTTTTCAAGCTGTTTTTAAAAGCCAAAAATGTCCTGTTATAATGTGTGTGTGTGTGTGGGGGAGAAATAAATATCATTTTTGAAACACGAATAGGTCCTTAGCCACAAATCCTTATTAGTGCATCCCAAATGACACATTGTTATAAAAGAGAGATGGTTTGTTTTTGTTAGAGGTCCAAAACCAAAATGCCAGCATTCCTCTTAATTGCCGTGTTGTGCAACCTCAGCAAAAAGATCCTTGGCAGGGAACTGTTACTAACACAATCAGAAGGGCAATAAGCTTTTGCTATTTCAGTGACTATTGCACACAAGGGGCTTTTCAAAGGATTCACAGTTATCAGCTAACAGGAGAAGTTACTATGGCACTGTAAGGTTTGTGAAAGCTGAACACTTCCCGCTAGAATGCACTTCATTTAGGGTTAAAACATCTCCTCTTAAAGAGTTTTGTTGGTTTGAAGAGCAGTACCATTCAGGGAAGCCAGCCACATTGAAGACCTGGGCAGGCAGTAATCATGGTCAAACTCTGGTGAGGCTGTTGAAGATATGGGGAGCTGGTTTTAAAATATAATCAAGAAAAGCCGTTATCTTAGAATTTATATTTTTAAATGTCTGCAATTTTCCTTAAAAATCCATAATTTGTTATTATGAAAACTGAATAGATGTAATCCCTTTGAAAATGTAGAACCTGATTCAGACACAAACATTCACAGTATGAGTGCAAGTGTTAGGAATGTATCAAGTGTGTCTAAAGATCAATATTTCATCCCAAAATGAAAAAGTAAGGCCTGTGAAATGATCCGTGGATAGACATGCTGCATCTTTGGCAAAGCAGCGAAGACCTACGAGTTTTAAAAATGCGATTTTACACAATAACTGATCTCTTGCTTTACCGTCAATTGTACAGCACAAAAGAAAGAAAACATCAACAGTGTACATGATGACCAGGAGATCTTGAATGCATTTCACCAGATAATGAGAAGATAAACGCATGTCTGAATCAGGTCCTGCACTCTCGTTGTCACCTTTAAGCAGCACTCAAGCCAGAAAAAGTTGGCGCTTTCAAGTAAACATGTGCATGGTGGAGGGTTTTCTGACTGCAGTTTCTTGAATTGACATTTTCACACTAACACATGATTAAGGAGAGATTTTTGAAATATCTAAAATACTTTGTCGGTCAAGTTAAGCCCACACCAAACTCAAATCACATGAGACCACATGACACACCAGACAATTAAGTGAAGTGTGATACAAGACTGACGTTATCCGCTCGTGAAGACATTCACCCTGTTAGAACTACATGCATATAAATGGCAAAGCAGGTGGTAAAAGCAAGCAGGCAAAGAGGTAGCAGGCAGGTAGGTAGGTAGGTAGGTAGGTAGGAAGGAATCTGGAAAGGGTGACAAAACTGGCAACATGGGCAATATGGCTGCGTTATTTGCACATTCAAGCTAAAGATGACACATGGGGAGGGGATGTCTGTTTTTGTCATATGTAAAGAATAGTCCGAACTGTTCCTTCCAAACATTATTTTGGTTTCTGGTTCACACTTAATTGCCAGGGTAGGAACTAAAAAAAAAACGTTGACTTTCAATTCCTGAAATGTAAATCCAGGCTGCTTTAACTAACTGTGCATGTGCCGTACATGGCTGTTTGCTATTTTAAAAACATTCTATGAAGTCTTCTCTGAAATTTGACAAGACAATTATCATTCCATGACTGCAATTACAAGAGTCAAAATACAAGATAATCAATGTGCTTGAACAAAAAGGTCAGTTATATTTATCACTGTTCAAACTCTGAACAAGATGTACATTACTGAATTACTGAAAGCACTAATGTACAAGTCATTACTGCATGATAATCTCCGTCTTTATGTGTTTTTCAAAAACACACATTTTATATTTTCACATCCTGCCTTTATATTGGGGAATGAAAACGTTCCTGTTTATCACAACTGGCTTGTAAAGTGCCTCGATTCTTTTTGAACAAACATCTTGTTGCATGAATTCACACTTTTACATTTGGATTTTTTTTTTGTCTGCAGTTGTTCCAAATGTTTGCTTGGGCATGGCTGGCTTGCTAGTTTGTTGTGTGTTTCATCTGTTGTTGATTTGTCTGTTGTACTTAAGGTTAATTTGCAAAGCAGATCATCTCAATAAATGATCTGATTGAAAAGTGATTAGAATAATAATGCATGTGCTTGCTAATAATTATGTAATCAGTGTAAAAAAAAAAGACCTGGTTATAATGAGCACAGGATTAGATCTCTGACAATGCAAACCACTCTGTTGAACCAACACACAGGGAAGCAACAAATCAGGATCATAAAGAATTAGCAGGCATGTCTCGTGAAGCTATAGGCTTAAGGAAGTTGTAACAAAGCAACATTGTAGAATATTAGGAGAGGCAAGATGATTGGTAAGAAGAGAAAATAGGACCAGAAATAAAGCAGCAACAAGAAATGGTTTCTTCAGCGCACACACACTCACTCACACGCACAAAGACACACTCAATCATTCGTTTCAAACTGCTGTTTTGTCAGGCAAAGAAAAGGGTGAAATAATCAGTAGCCATATTGCCCATTTCACCACATCCCAATCACCCAGTGCATAGGGATCATAGTAACTGTAACCAAAACCATTAAGCATGGTGATTAGCAATCTGAGCACTCCCCAATGGGCTTCCTGTCCCAGTGCAGAAAGGGCAGAGAGCCCCACCCCAGAGACAGTGCCTAGGACTGGGACTGTACCATCGGCCTGCTGCTCCTCATGCCGCTGCTGCTGCCACTGCTGCCGTCGGAGTGTTTTGCGTTTGGCGTAATCATGGTCAAACGGCGTGGCCACGTAAGGAGGGGATGTCAGACCTGGGGTGGCAGCGGATGGACGGGAGGGGCTCAGGGCGTTCCCTGTGCAAACTGACGAGCAATTAAAGTCTTCATCCGTCATGGAGGGGGGTTTCTCCCTGCAAAAACATCAAGTTCCAATCAACAACAATGTGAATTATGGTTTTGCAGTGTTTGTGTGATTGCTGCTTGGTTATATTTCTATCTTACTTTTCAAGGGACCTAGGCATGCTCGGCATACTCTTCTCTTCCGCCCTGGCAAATGCCCCGGTAGCGGCCTCTACCAACAAATTGAAAAACAGCTCGTGGTCCAGATCAGACACTTCACCCTCTAATAGTTTAAGGGTGGTGGCACTGAGACGGAAATGCAACTGGAAGACAGAAATTAGAAATTAGACGTGAAAAAGGCGGAAACGTGAAAGCTTTAAACAGCTATATTACATAACACAATCAATGTGACACCACTAGAAAGCGTTTGATCCACCGGCGACAGGTAGTTTACCTCCAGGGCTTCCATGGCCAGGTCAGGAGGATTATGGTAGTGGATTTTCCGGGGGTACCTTGCAGCTTCCTCATGCAGATAGTGTGCTGCCTAGAGATATAAAAAGGAGAGTCACCAACCCGACACAATCATCTGTTAAGGTAAAATGGAGGGAAGGCGTGCAGTAAGGAGTAGTGTGTGGGCTGGCATCATGGTTCTGCATCCTCTGCTGACCTCCATGACACCGTGTTTCATATAGGTTCATGTGCCTCCTCTGATCTAATCACAACAACAAAGCGATGACTAACTCCATGCATTGTTTGCTTTAGGAAAAAAAAAACATCTTGCGAGGGTGGAAGGGCAGCGGCCTTTGTTTCTGTAGGCGGGTTATGAAACGACTCCGGAGAGAGCTTAATAAATGGCTGCAGTCAACTTCACACCAAAAGATTTTTGAAATGACTTTTTCTACGGTTATCATTTCTCTGATGTTAACCACCAAGAAAGGTATCTATTAAATGTAATTGTTTCTTCCCATCAGACTGAATTCTATTAATTATACTCACCTAAGAAAATAACCCTGAACCTTATGCTTTTGTATTTTTAGCTGTGTGATAGGCGTATTCTTCCAGCTATTTTTTAAGATCTTAAGTTGACACGTTTTATTGGACCCCAGAAGAAATGAACATTCAAAAGAATGCATCATAAAACATAATATATTGACCCGGTTGCACTGCACCCATACAATCTCAGGCACAATGACAAACCCTAAACAACACAGAACGTGCCTGCCTACACCTGCAAGCATAGCATAGATCTTATGGAGAGATTAACCAGCGGTAGCTGCTAGGCTAACAGCGATAAGATCAGAGAGGCCATGCCAGAGCCTACATGTCATCCACATTACTTCTTTATATCAGATTTTGACCTGTGCAGAGAACAAAGCGTCGTCTTGTCCTCATTGTTTAATGCCACCGGCAGTCAGGAGGGAATGAAACAGAACTTAAGGTTATAACCTGAAGTTGTTTACCTTTTTGTAAAGCTGCAGATATTCCACTGGAGACTGTTTGCGTTTCTCTGCTATCTTCCCGAGCATGTAGTGAATGAGCCACTCTTCTTCATCACTGTCCCCCTCACAACGGGAAGCTCCCTGGAAACACTGGGAGGCTGTTTCCAACATGGAGTCTCTCCTTTCTTCCATCTGAATACAAACACACGTTTGAACCTTGATGAGTTATTTAGATGAAGGCGACAGATCCATTTATGTTACAACAAATTCACCTGTGGAACAGGCAAAAGGGACAGAATGTGGCATCTGCTCACACAAGGAACATTTGACATTAAAACTCAACAAAAACTGACAAGTGACTACAGATGAGGAACAGGACCCCTCTGTTAACATGTCTCACCTGTTTAACCACCTCTGGGGGGAGCTCGTTGCGCCACTGCTTGAGCTGACGAGAAGCAAATGTATGCAGCGAATAAGAAATGGTGCCGTACTCGATCCACAGAGACAGGTTGGAGCTGTCTATTTCCAGGGCCCTCTTAAAGCAGTGAAGCACTGCCTGAGAGTGTTTCCATATAGGAACATCACTTTTCAGCTCATTGGAGTTGAGCTTTTCCTGAATACGGCTGGCCCGAGCTAAAGCCATTCCGGCCCAGGAGTCAAACCTGAGGAGACATGTTTGCTTTTAGTAAAAGGTCTGTAGTACTGTCTGTACTGTTTTTGTAAAATACAAGACACACATTTGCTAATACAGTGGAAACCGCTTATAGTGTTCAAGTCTGGATCAAATTGATCACTTTACCCGTATGATTATTTAACAAATATTGTTTTGGTTTTAATAAAATATCATGCAGATTATCATATTTTGTTAATTTATTACATGATAAGAAGGTAATGGAACAGACTGCTTTGGTAATTACTGGCTCGCTGCCAGTTCTTCTGCCTGCCATTTTGCTAGGGGCCTTCTTAAATTAAGAGCGTTATCTTTCATTTATTTATTACCGTTACAAGAAAATTAATGTATATTTTGTCCTTAAAGGAACTAACGGTACGTCCACACGGCAGCGACGCTTCCCATTCACTTTGAATGGGGTAACGTCACGCTTTACCGAACTGCATTGTGGTTCCGTCGCGTGGCTATGCCTCCGTTGCTCGCTTCGAAAGTTGAGAAAAGTTCAACTTTTCAAGCATCGTTAGAAGCGCCAGCCAATCAAATCATATGCCAGTACAAGCTCTAGCCAATCAAACCGCGTGCTTGTGTGTCCGGGGCGGGAGATTAATGTGATTGGTTGTTGGTCGCACGCCAGACACGCCCACCGGAAAGCTTCACCGCGACGCTGCCGTGTGGACGTACCGTAACACTGTTATACGACAGCTTAATGACTTTTCGGAAATGAATAAAAACAGGATGTATTCCGTTTCAAGCTTATGGATCCACAGCAGTGGTTGATAACTGTAACTGTGATCACTAAAATTGGTTTCTCCTGTATTCATAACACATAGATGCTTTATGGCACTAAAGTAAAGAAAAGAGCTACCTGTTGGGACACACGCATATGTCATGCATGTAGAACTTGATGGCTTTGGACTGCTCCTTGTTCTTGAAATGGTAATCAGCCAGCAGGTAGAACATCTCATCGATGATTGGAGGAGCAGGAGCACTACCCTCAGGAAGACAAGGGGCCTGAAAAAGATATTAATTAAAGATTACTTTAATAACCATGATTCTTAGGGACAAGCCTGCAAAATGAAGCTGAAGGAATGACGGGCACAGAGACAGAGCAGAACTCAGCCCTCTTTAGCCTGTGAGTCACTGGTGTCTGTCTCCACAGTCAGTGTGACCTCACAAACTGACCTTTTCTGCCATGCCCTCAATGTAGGCTGCCACTTCATCCATGGTGAGGACGGGGGTGTCGCTTGTGGGGGCGATACCAGCGAACCTCCTCAGCAGATTGGCTAATTCAGCAGACACTGTGCTTGTCTTATAGCTGTCAAATTCAGGCAGTGACTTAGGTTTGAAATACTGGAACATGAAGAGGGCATCACACCACAGCAGCTCAACCTGCAAAACACAGATGCAGTTCACAGAAAAGCGTTAGTGTCAACATGCATTGTGTTAGAGGGCAACAGACAAGAGAAATTAAGTGGTATGGAGGTTTTCTGGGGACACTCCTCTTGCTCTGTGATGTTGCATAACTACAGTCAGTAGCACTATTACAAAAACGGTGGCAATGACACCCCCCTTGTGGCTGGACACGTGCATTACAAAAATACATGAGACCAGGGGTTGTATCCACAAAGCTTCAGAATGCATGAGGTAAGAAAGGAGTGGAATTGTTATTTAAGAGTTATAATGTAGCTTTTCAAAAATAATCTTTGGGGTCGATATGATCTCAAAAGGTGAACAACGATAGGTCTACATTTTGCTGAACAACAGTGGGTGGAGTGCTGCAGGTTGATCCAACGGTTTTTTACATTTCTCACTAATGCTTTTTCGTCATTAATGCCATTTGACCCCCTCAATTGACCCCAGGTGTACTAACCATACAAGCCAACAAAACATTAATGGAAAATGCAGACGTCCTCTGTGAGTGAGGGTCAACGAGGGCAAATGATTGCGTCATTGGCAGTCTCTCAAATCTCTTTTTGCCAATACATGTGAGAAATCATACCAATTAGTCAAAGCCATTTTCACCACCTCCTCACTATTTCACCGCCTCTTCAACACCATTTGTCTTTTATCTTTATAGCAGCCATTTTAGATTTACATAATACTTTGGTTTAAGAACAACAAGCTGAGCTGTATTTGATTTTTGCATTTTGTAATTCAAAAGAATCTCCGAGCAGCATAAAATGAAATGTATGACCAGAGAGATGTTTAGGAGCATGTGAGTGAGTGACCTGTGGAGACGAATGATCCTCAAGGTAGCGGGCCTTGCTCTTCTTACTGGGGTAAGCATATAGGCAGAAAAGGGACTGCTCCAGGGCCATCTCCAACTCTTCTTTGTAGGGGTGAGACGCAGTGCTGGAAGAGGCTGCAACCTCTTTTTTCAAAACTTGAACCTTAACAAAACATAAGAAAAAACGCCCGGTCAAAGTAGTACATACAAATTATTCTAGTTCACACTATCATAAAGACATTCTTCAGGGCTTCATTTACATTATTTAAAAATGTACTAGCAGGAATGTACCGCGGCCATGTTCTCAAGCTGTGCATTCACATAGTATAATATGTGTAGAGAGAAGTCTATAAATACACTTACATAGAACTTGAGCAGTGCGCCGTCTGAGTTGCAGCACATGGAGCGACGGCCGAGATACTCATGGGCCGTGTTCAGCAGCATCAGGGAGGAGGGCAGCATGGGAGTGTCTGAGTTCTCTGGAAATGAGACTTGAAAGGGTCACTCGGTGTAACAACTACCAAGGGGAAAGTGAAGGCATTCAAAACAAGAAGACAACAAACCTTCATCATCCCCCACAGGGATATGCTGTCGAAGCATGCAGTCGAAAGCAGCCTCCTCATGTTTGATAATGCGATACAGGATAATCCAAGGCAGGACCGAGAAGAAATAAGGGTCCTTGGGATCGTCGGAAATGTTCATGCTCATGTCAATCAGCTGGAAACACACAAACAACAGATTACAATTCCAAAGAGGCTGATTAGTTTCTACTCATAGTGTCAAATTTAAATGTTTTTTGGCTTTGGCTCCCTTCTTACCTGAATGAGATTGTTTGCCAGTCGAGCCATACTGGAGAGGTTAGGGATATTGCTTAGAATCTCTGAGACTGTGATGAAGCAGACCTCGGTGCCGTCCAGCAGCTTCCCGATGGTACTGACCCACTCCTCCTTACTGGGGGACGAGTTGTTAGGAGCAGAGTTGAGCTGCTGCAGGGCTTCATTCAAAGCCAGCTCGCTGTACTCCAAACACTGCTGGTAGTCCTCAAGCCTCAACAGCGAGTCCTAGAGTTCAAATTGAGGGAAGAAGTGTCAATCATCACACATTTCAAAAGATCTACCAGGTTCAATGGATACTGATGGAGAGGATCTAACCTGCAGCAGCATCAGCTGAGCAGGCCGCTCTGGTGCTGAGCTCACAAACTCCAGAGGTTTACTCCTGCCGCCGTAATTAAGGGTGGGCTGCAGCAGGCGCACCACAGAATCAAAGTCTGCAGACTCAAAGAGACGCTGGATCTCCTCCAAGGACTGACAACGCTCCAGAGACTTCAGCCTCTTGTCAATCTGTCCATGGGGATAGACAAAACCAAAAAATAAAAAAGGGACTTGTATCTATTTAATAATTTACACTCGTGCTTAAAAATCAAACAGGGAAAAAAAACAAAAGTTGTGTTTTTTATTTAATTATTTGTATGATTTAGCATAATACACTTTTTTTTTTTAATAATTGCAAATCGACTTAAGTACTGCTAATCTTTTTTTTCTATATTAAAGTTAGACTTTAAAACACTTTTTATATTATGATATTATACTTTGTTGGAAATGAGAGGTCATATTGATGGAAGGTGTTTGTCAGCCATTGCACTGACCTCCTCCACAGAGATCGCTGCGTCTACACGTAGGTTAGGCAGGCTGATGGTGTAATGTTTCCCTTCAGGAGTCTTCGGTTTGCTCTGCAACAGACCTACACACACATCATAGCTCTCCAGGGCTAACTCCATGTCTCCCTGACAAATACAAGAGACAGACTTACAAGTCTCATCTGGCAGAGTTTGAGGGAAAGGACCAAGTTAATAAAAAGTGAAGCAAAAACTAAAAATGTAGACTTTACCTGCAGGGCCAAGAATCGTGCCTTGAGCCAGTAGACACGCACCATGACATCCAGCCAGTCTTCCTCGAACAAGTCTCTCTGGGATGAACCTAAGGCTAGGAGTAACAAATCGTTTTGGAAGTGCTGCCCGGGGAACTCTGAGTCAGCCGCATCACTGCCAGGACAAATGCTGCTTCTTCTTGTAGACACTAGACAAGGAAAATAATATATAAAACAAATATAAACATGTTGAAACACACAAATGACTTTCCAGGGTTTAGCTATTCATTCATGTCACTGTGTTTAGAACTGTAATTGCAGTGCCCCCTTTAGGCCAATCTAGTCCAATGTATTAAAATCAACAGTATAGTGGCCTCAAAATGGTGGCTTAGCTCACTGCTACTTACTTACCAGCCTTCCCTTTGGCGTGTACCCATTGCTCCAACTGCAACTCCATAGATGCTAAGCTCATCTCCAACATTTCCTGTACAAGTAGCAGATATACAGTCACGTATTAGAGTTAGCTGTGGGGGCATCATATGAGGCCAATTCTGATAAAAACCTATAGTTCCCTGGTTCCAATTCAAGAAGATTTAAAGCTATATTAGAGGCTGGAAAATGCAGACTCTTTCAAAATGTGATACATATCCAGTCTGAAAATATCAGTACTACCTGGGACAGTGCCAATGTTTTAAATTGAACACGCACTCAAACGTCCTTAATGAAATAAAAATCAAAGTTCAAATAAGCATTTTTCTTGTCTGTTACCCGGATGTGTTTGTTGGTGCAGTCGCGAAGCAGAGGGTTAGGAAGCCCCCCGCTGTGCTTCCTCCAGGTCTTATAGACCTCCAGTACCACAGCAGTGAGGCCCCGGGGCCACTCCATCGTAAACTTCTGACCCACTGCCTTCAGATAACGCATCATCATGTCCAGTATACCACCATTGGTCATGTTATCGAGCAGGAAGTTGTGGACATCCTGTTGTTCTGCAGAAGGAAATGTGCAGTTTGTTAAAACGACAGAATCAGCAACATGGCTCCACATTTTAAATGCAAATCCACAATGCACCACTAACCATTTTCCATGTATTCAACTGATTCAGCAGGCAGGCAACTCCCATGTAAAGGCTTCATGTCCTCCTTCCCATCACACTGTGTCTCAAGATTACTCCGACTCTCATCATCATTATCAGGATCAAACTTCTTTAACCTAAGACAAACCAGTAAAGTCTTTCATCAACACAATTATAACAAGACATATATTTATGTATTGTACAATAGTTGAGTGTGAGATACCTTGAAGGTAGGTATTTAAAAAGCAGTTCCTGAAAATCAATCTTCTCTTCCTTCTTGCATTTTGTGTTTCGAACACGTGCCGAGCGTCGCTTGGCCGTGTCCCCACTATCTTCTACTGCCACGCGTTTCCTCTTTGGAGCTTTCTTTACTTTATCTGACATTGAAACATCCATGGCAGTAGCTGTAAACATACAAATAATTATTATATATTATTATACATAGGCAGGTCACATCAACATTTCTCTTTATAAACGACTGACCGACAATGGGAGCAGAAGTGGTGACCTCCACGGTGGTGTGGGCAGGTGTAATCTGAGGCTGGGCGCTGGGTTGGGGCAGCACTGCAGGCTCAGGGAGTGGCATGGGGGGCGGGGGGGAGCTGGGGCTGCTGCTCAGCACAGTGGGCGGGACCACACTGACAGGGCTGCTGGGCTGGGGGAGGTTCTGGAGGAAGTCTGGGTCCCGGTACTCCGATAAGTCAATTCTGCGGCCAAGACTCGGGCGTGGTGACTCACATGTGGTCTGATGTCGGTACATCGCAAGAAGGCTTTCACCCACATGCTTCCATCTGAGATACAACATTTATATAAAGGGATGTCACTTATTCACTGCAAGAAAGAGCTTTAGGCAACCGTACATGTAGTGCTGAAATCCTTTACTTCAATATCAGTCGAGTTAAATCAAGATTTTAAGGAACATATATACTGTTTCTGCATTTTCTAGCAACACTTTTCTAAGTATTAATTAATCCATTGTCACAAAGAAAAATGGCCTACAAAGAATGTATTCTATGTTTAAATTGCAATAAAGTTGTTAGATATTGTAATAAATATACTACTTGCAACCAAAATATATATTACAACTATAATAAGTTCTGCTACTAAAACACAGCAAATTGCTTGTTGAATATTATTACCAAAATGATTCTGTTGAACAAATGTAGGCTAAACCACCCAGACAGAAAGAACAAAACGTTCGCAGCACTTACGAGAGGCAGCGGATGGGCTGAATCAGGACAAGGTCTGCTTTTGGTTCACAGTGAGAGAGAGCCTGTCGGCGCTTTCGTAAGTCTAGTGCCTCTTCCACAATGGATTTGCATTCCTCCGTCTCCACTTCCACATAGTGAATAGACATATCACTGAAAATGAAGCACATCACAGAGCTTTGTCAGTGATGTAAACTTGTAGAGCTTCATTTAGGGAACATTCAAAAGAGATGGAGGAATACAAAGTGAGCGGCTTCACCATTTCATGAACATCTGCATTGTGTCCCTCTTCAGGCAGGGCTGCTCCTCAAAGATTTTCTCCTTCAACACCAGGCCTTTAGTGTAACAATGATCCCTCTCTAGGGCTTTGGCGATGAAGTACAAACAACCTGGGAGAATGTGTGCAGATAACAGTTACTTTGCTTTCTATACTTGAGTTATTACATTGTTAATGAGTGAGGTTACAGAGCAAAGGGGATTATAATGAAGCATTACATACAGGTGTAGTCACTGAGTGTATAGAGAATAGTTATGAGGTTGTCCAGGCAGGGCCAGTGGTCTGGGTTACAGTGCAATCCCTCCTCAAAGGCATGTCGAGCAAGTGGAATGCGCACAAGTCGCACAGCCACCTGACCGATTTTGTACCACATGTTTACGTCAGTGGAATCCAAAATAACTGCCTAAAAAAAGAGCAAAGCAGAACATAAGGTTAGTACTTTTATTCATGTGTATCTAAATGACGCATTTAAATCTGACCTGCCAAAAAGGATAATAAAGAAAAAGTGTTCAACTGGCACCATTTCCTTTGATTTACCTCCAAATAGAACTCCATAGCCGTCTCCAGGTCATCCCGCAATGCAGACATAGTAGCCAAGTTTTTGAAAGTAGAATATTTCAACATCAGTCCAGGATGCTTGAGACCCACTTTGTGATCATCCGAGGGCATAGCCTAAAATGATTAGAGAATAAAATCTAATTTGGCACCAAACGCAGAGCAATGCAGAATTCTCTTGCAGTCAATCAATATGAATGATTATACACACAGCTTTTGTACAAGAGCAGGGTTTGTCCCACCACAAAGCCAAAGTTGAAGTGCATATTGTGAATCATATATTTGGCGTATCATTGCAGCAAAAATAAAATGTAATATTTGGAAGGCAGGTTTAAAACGGATTCAAAATGTATACTTACAACAGTCTCACCAAGTAAAGCACAAGTGACGTCATAAGTTAACTGTTTTGGCACCAGTTCCTAAGAGCCCAGAGGCCTGTGGCAATGTGTGAAATATCTTACCTATATATACTAATCAGTATTTCATTGTGGTGGATAGGACTTGTATTGTATTAAAGTGTTATTGCTGTGATATTTTGAGAGTCTTGACAGCACTATATAATGAGTGATATATTACCTCTTTGAGCAGTGGAGTCTTGAGAAGCTCATGATAGGCCCTGGCTGACTCCTCAAACTTGTCATGTTTTTGCAGATCTAAAGCTTTGTGATATAAAGCAAATGCCTCAGCTTCCTGTTGACAGAAATAGAAGACCAATCAGAAAACCCATTAAGATGTACAGAGGCAAAAAAAAAGGTCTGCATCAGCTGTGCAGGCCAATCTTGCTGATTCATCCGCACAAAATCTGTACCTGAGCCTCTTTTGTCTGACTCTTGTTACTTCTCAAGGGGTCTTGGGACTCATCTGCAGCTGTCGAAGCAGCATTCAGCGCTGCTATGCGAATCTGTAAAGGGCACAGACAAAGTAGCAAACCCCTTTAGCAAGCAGATCCATAACTCCTGTTAATATACATCAGGATTGGGAACGAAGATGCATTCAATTATTAAAAGCCTTACCATTTTAATATGTTGTGATGAGACCTTCCACCTTCACGGTTTGTAGCTTTTGCTGGAATCTACACAGATGCATGGAAAGCAAACAAAGATAGGAAGAATGAAGGCAGGCAGGACATCAATTCAGCAAGAAAAACGGGACATAACGTGGAAAAACGTATAGAGAAAAACGTTAGATTACATTTCACAACACTGCTGCGACAAAATCATT
Source organism: Notothenia coriiceps (assembly GCF_000735185.1). Taxonomy (NCBI): domain Eukaryota; kingdom Metazoa; phylum Chordata; class Actinopteri; order Perciformes; family Nototheniidae; genus Notothenia; species Notothenia coriiceps. Next base: position 109,993 of record NW_011363184.1, on the reverse strand, counting down.
TCCCAATTTGGCATGAATTAGGTATCTATCTATCGCTTACCAGTCTAAAGTCTCTACATTATTCATTACGTTTGTGCAGTTTTGAGTGTATGCTTGTCAACTGTTATCACGTAACACAATCATACATCTTGGGACCGGCTAGCTAACCTCACCAAAATGCAACTTAAAACTTAGCATAGTTAGCTTAGCTCTGCGGTGGTGCATTGTTCCAGTCTGTCCGGAGCAGGTATTAAGCTTCACCGGTTGTTATTATTACGAACAAAACCCTCGAAAGCATGCTTAATATAGATCGCTGACATGCTAGCAGATTCACCTGGCTCACATTATTGTCTCATTTAGCTGGTATTAGCAGATCATATGAGCTAACATTAGCTGGTGTTTCACCGGGTGACCATCACTTGCAAAGCTGGGCGTCTTACCGTTCATTCCCGATTTAAAAGCATTTGTAACGTTACTTTTATTCGAACAAGGCAGCGTACGGTTAAAAAAACACCGCAGTCATAAGTGGACGTAAGGTACAAAGCAAGTTTGAAACTTCATTTATTCTCCATCCTTTGTTGTTGTTAACCTTACGGGCGTTGGCGTCAGAAAGCATGACATTTGGTTACCGCCAATTAGTAAAGATGTCCCTGATTGGTCAATACGCTGTAGGTGCATTCTTGTGACCAATCATATGTTGGGATATTGGTTGAAGCCACGCCACAGAAAATGTCACTCATCTCAAAGTCTATGGTTAATCCTTATAAGTGAATAACTGGAATGGGAAAATGAAGAAGGAAGACAATATATTTTATATTAGGCACAACAAGCTAATTAACGTTTCACTTTGCATAACTACTTTACAAATCTGTCAAAAGTGTTGCTTTAAAAACATCTATAGCCATTACACTTATTTCAGCATCAGAATCAGAATACCTGTATTAGTCCCACAGAAAGATAATACGTTTACATTGTTAAAGCAAAAGTAAAGAGGACAAATATTAATTAAGAGTCATGCATAACATTTTAGAGATAGAAATTACACAAATTACAGCTCACAAAAAGTACCCATCCAGATGGACAACACTAAGTAGGCTACAGTATTTAAACATAAATAAAAATAATTGTAGCATGTGAAATAGTATGATAGCAGCCAGGGAATTTCAGGAAGGATACCAGAAAATAATGTCTTATACATCAATATAGCATACTCATTTTTATACATTTTTAGCCAGCATTGTAAATTGTGGCAAAAGGCAACCACTAGAGGGCAAAATGTTAATAATATAATACACTAAAATGTTTTCTCTAAGATTAAAGTGGTATTTTCCTGATCAAAGCATTGGGTTAAGGCTTTGGTCTTTAGCTGAATTGCTTTGTTTTCTGTGACATTTAATTGTGATGTAACCCTAACCCTAACCCATCATAATAATGATTTTATTAATATTATTTTTAACACAGCATGCAGATGATGCAAAACAGTGCAAGGCAGCATCATCTTTTAAGAAAGGTTCTTTTTCTCATGTCTTCCATCTGGCTGCATTCAAAAGAGATACATTATGTCTTTGTCAGGATATATGATGGCAAATTATAACAACTTCTGCAGTTTTTATGCGCAACAGCGTACTGTTTTGTCCTCAGTGACCCTGTCTGTTGCAGTCCTGTGTGGCTCCACAACTTACCCGCCTCCTCCATCCTCACCCCACCCCATCTTTCCCTTGGCTGAGCCTGGATAGCTGGCTCCACTATCAATTCCTTCTGTCAGCATGACTGCAAAATAGCTTACGTCACAGTCATTACTGGCTCTATAAAAGCCAGTGTATTTCAGATTCACTTCGCAGTCAACCCAGCTTCATTCCTAAAAATAGAGCGTCCCGTTTTCTGAAGTCATGACTTCCATTGGCTTTGACCCTTACTTCCCTTCTACTCACAAGAGGAGGGTAGTTGTGCGCAATGCAGGATATGGAGCTGGAGGAGGAATAGGATCTAGGTCTGCCTACTCCAGCCACTCCGCCCCAATGGCTTCCTATGTCTCTTCACGCAGAAGTTATCCGACCCATTCCCGAGCTACTTCCAGCTACTCCTCTATGCTTTCAGCTCCAGTGTCTGCAGCTGCCACCGAGCTCCGCCTTGAACAAGCAGCCCAGGTCAGCTCTGAGTTCAAAGTCTTAAGGACCCAGGAGAAGGCTGAACTGCAGGACCTGAATGACCGCTTTGTGAGCTTTATTGATAGGGTCCATGAACTAGAGCAGCAGAACAAGTTGCTGGAGACTGAACTCCTGATTCTCAGGCAGAGGCAGACTGAGCCATCCAACCTTCGCACCCTGTATGAGCATGAGATTCGCCAGCTCCGTGCTGCTGTGGAAGAGGCTCGCCATGAGAAGCAAGCTGCCCAGGACAACAGGGATGAGATGGAGGACGTGTTTACTAACCTCCAAAAAAGCTATGAGGAGGAAGTGCTTTGTAGAGAGGAAACGGAGGGCAGGCTCATGGATGCCAGGAAGGGAGCAGATGATGGTGCACTGACCCGGGCAGAGCTGGAGAAAAGAGTTGGGACCCTGCTGGATGAGCTTACCTTTCTGAAGCGCCTCTGCGAGAGTGAGATTGCAGAGCTGCAGGCCCAAATACAGCTGAGCGCCGAGGTTTCAGTGGAGATGGAGGTCATCAAGCCTGACCTTTCCGCTTCTCTCCGGGACATCCGAGTCCAATATGAGAAGCTGGCAAACCACAACCTTCACAAAGCCGAAGAATGGTTCTGTGACAAGGTGAATGTGATGACAGTAGGCACTTCTCGCAACACGGAGAGTGCACGTAATGCCAAAGATGAGGCTGCAGAATATCGTCGCCTCATCAAAGCCAGGGAGCTGGACATTGATGCCTGCCGTGAGATGAATCAAGCTCTGGAAAACCAACTTCAGGACGTGGAGGAGAAACAGAGTGCTGAGATCTCTGCACTGCAGGTTAGTGACCGAAATAAAGTAAAATAAAGGAACAGTGCTTGAATTATCCTTTCTATGGAAAATGTATATTGATTTTGGCAATTGAGGTAAGTCTCAACAGTTACAGAGCGTGCACTGATACCTGAAAAAAGAACTGATACACATCCTGCCCTAAATGTGCTATTACATGTGACTTTATCTTTTTCCGGCAGGATTCAATAAGTCAAATAGAAGAAGAATTGAGGGCCAACAAGAATGACATGGCTCGATACTTGAAAGACTACCAGGATCTGTTGAACGTGAAGATGGCCTTGGATATTGAGATTGCAGCCTACAGGTAAGGGATGCAAGTTGATTATATATTGTGCTGTAATTGTTGGATTTGACTTATTTACTTGATGTTATGTGACTCTTGTTCTTTTAGGAAGCTCCTTGAAGGAGAAGAGAACCGTTTCAATGTTTCGGGCCCAGGGTCCTTCAACGTTTACTCCCAATCCATGTACGCCACTCCTCCATCCTTTCGAAGGACTCAGTTCTCCATGCCGTCCCAGCTAACCTCTGCAGCTCCGTACATGCTGAGCTCCCGCTTCTACTCTAGATCCCTGCCCACAGAAGAGACAATATCCGCAAGCCAAGCACAGCAGGCGGAGGCCAGCCTGCCTCAGGAGGAGGATGAAGAGCAACTGGAAGAGGAAGAGAGGGAGGAAGTAGAGGAAGAAAAGGAGGAAGATCAGGGTGAAGAGAAGGTCCAGGAGGATTCAGAGGGAGAAGAGTTGGTGGAAGACAAGTCTGAAGAAAAGGAGGAGGAAGAGCAGGGAGAGGAAGAAGCAGATGGAGAAGGTAACCGTTTTTAATCTTTTCCATAGTGCATGTGTGTAGTAGTAAAGTCATTCTAACTTTTATTCTCACCCCACATTCTTTAGGAAATGAAGAGGGTGATGCAGAGGATGGAGAAAAAGAACATGAGGGGGAAGGAGGAGAAGACACCCAGCCTCAAGAAGAGGAGGATGCTGAGCAGAAAGAAGAACAGGGTGATGACAAGGATAAGAAAGAGGCGGAAAAAGCTGAGAAACAAGACGAGGTGGAGGCCGAAGAGAAAAATGGAAAAGCAACTGAGAAAAAAGTTTAAATTGAAATGCTTTACAAAGTCCCTGCTAGCATTGTAGCTGTAGGATGTCTTCTCCGGTGCTCTATGTGAGATACCTCTCTAATCCTGAAATTAGAAGACATCATGTTGGTGAAATTCTCGGTATTAACAACTTGACCAACAGCATGTGTGCAAAAGCAAAGAATCGAAACAAAATAAAAGCTAATCAATAATACAGGATGTTTCTGGTCGGGAGAGAAAATGTGGCTTTGAAAAGATTTGTTTGCAAACACCTGTGTGCTTTACTTTCACCAATATATGCCTCAATGCCTGTACTCTGTGTGCAACACCCGGTTTGAAAAGCCTTACTTCAAGTCCTCACCTAGTGCTTTAAATCCATGATGTGCTGCCTTCAATAAAGCCTTGAAGCCTTGTCAACCCAGAGCTGGCCCTTGAGTTTTTATTTGTACCAATAAACAGGAACAGTTGCCATGAACTGTCAGAAGAAGTCATATTTAGCACCACTAAACACATTAGCTGAAAATGATATTCAATGTCGAAGCTCTGTGACTCACTGCTAATTTTATACAGAATGTTGCTTTCTCACCAGAATGTTAATGGAGGTTAATGGAAAAAGAAATGAGATGGCAGCCAAGGAGCCTTTGGTTATATCCATATTGATAATTAAATTCACAATTAACAGGAAGGGAGGGCTGCAGCAAACTCAGCAGAAGACACCAAGCCACACCTTGACATTAAAATGCTTGAAAAAACAACATACTCAAAACAAAACACAGTATAAGGCTTCACTTTTTCAGCACTATCTGCCAACACAGCCTCATTATATTTCTCTGGACTTGGCTAAAAACAAGTAGTTTATCAGAAAAGAGTAACAATGGCATTTTCGTCTTTATCTTAAGTCTCTGCCCTGATGTGCCCGCAGTCTCTGTCTGATGGGTGAGCTGACAGCGGTGTTTTTCCTGCTGCCTCAAACTCATCCCCATCACTGTCCATAAATCAGGGCGCACTGAAACCTTTATGAGTCAGCTAGTCTGCTGCACCAAAGAGTCTGGCCAAGTGTCAACTCACGCAGGACAGTAAGAGAGAGCGAGGGAGAGAGGAAGGAGGGGGGGCAATTTCATTATTGCATTAGGGGGAGAGAGGTTGAGGAGGAATGAAGGGGAGCGAGAGAAAGAAGAGAAGCATATCCCGCTGCCATAAACCTTGACAGAGGACAGATTGTTTTGTTACCGAACAAAAAGGAGGTGAGACCAAAGGCTTTCTTTAGGCATAATGCAGAGACACAATCCTATCACACAAGGTAACCCCAAACACACACTCATCTCTTCTCACACAAACTGGTGTGAGCATCTTTTGATCAGGCACACATTGAATTATTGCATCAGCTTATAATCATAACTTCTTCTTCAATATGCGAGTTTCTTTGTTTTTGAACGTGTCAAAGCAATGCCCCAAACTGTTTGATCTCCTCTGTAGCTCCATCCTCGTTGTCCTCAGTTTACCCCAGCTAAACTACATTATCCTCCTCTTCGGTTGCTACAGTAAGACCAGGGAGCACTCAATTTAATTGACTAGAAATTCTTCTTTGCAGCGCATTTGGCTCTGCACACTCACACCATCCAGCACTCAAACAGATAGCAATATTGTAAATGTTTTCCTATTGATTAAAAATACACTAGCGATGCACTGCAGGCCAGATTTGAACACACAAACCACCCTGCAGACAGAATGCTAAAGTAGTGATAACTATTTTCATAACAGATACAGGAAACCACCAGGATATATCGATACTCTCTCAGGTGCTCATACAGTATCACCTGTGTCGTATAATGCAGCTATATTAGAGGCTTGCAAGTGTGTGTTTGTGGTTTGTTGGTGCATGTTAGGTCATGCTGGGACACCGATCCACAGTAAACATGACAAATCAAAGCTAAGCTGTATCGTTTTTTTTATCACATTTCATCTTTCAGAAATTGAGTTTTGCTCCGGTTCATCTGTCACATTTGGGATGTGAATGGACCGGTATATAAATCTTTTAACTCCCTCTCACTCCAGTGGGCACACACTTTGTCAGAGGGAGGGAGGCCCATCACTGAGGCCCACTGAGACCTCCCACACGTACAGTGCTTTGATGAAAAACAAAGAGCTGAAGGTGGAGCAGGCATCAGCAGCTCCTTTTAAGAAATATTACCCCAAAATACATTGTTTTCATAAAAACATAAAAGTTTAACTTCAACTACATTCAGGAGGTTTTTAACATATCAGTTAACTTCCAAACACGAGGACATATTTTTGATAGTCTGTTTATACTTCACAAAATGTAATCATTTCTAAACCCTAAATATGACACTTACAATTGTTCCTTGTCAGATATTGAAAAACTAACTTTGTACCACTCACCTGCTCCTAGAAAGCTAAACAAGAAAGGCTTGCTTGGTCCTCCTAGAGTCATGAAACAATGTTATCAGCTTTCAGTTACAACACAAGCATATTTAAATTCATGAGGAAATACAAGAAGAATACAATAATTTACTGTTTTGTAATGTCAGAAATGTAATCTGCAAACGAAAGCAGCAACATTTTTCTTTTGCTTTTGAACTAACAGCAGATTTGATGCTGAGCTGAAATGCTGCACTGTAGTGATCCCAGATTGATGGAGGCACCTGCAGTAGAAACACATATATTTACATCTTTTAATGAGTAAAGGAGGGAACAAAACACAGAAGAAATGCCATACACGTCTTTGGAAGGATCATACTTTCACCTTGAGAGTCAGCGTGAGTATGGTTTTTAACATTTTGGGTGGGTGTGCACACTCCTCTGCTGCTCAGGCCAAGGTCCAGACAGAGAGGGTGGTCACGCTGCAGTCTGCCTTTTTAGTTGTCAGACAGCTTTGTCTTCACAAAGAAAAGAAAGCTTAAGATAAGAGTTGTGGCTCCCTCTGCTGATCTCGGAGTATCGCCTAATTAAAAGGCTCTGTTGAACAAGCCTTCCCTTTGGCCCGGAAGACAGCAGACTGAGACTATTTCATTTAAAAATATGGCTCTCATGCTCTAAAAATAGATCCCCTCTTCTCTTGGTTTAGACATAGCTTCAGATGGACTTATGTGTGCACTAGGCCTACAAAGGATGCATCACTGAGTCAGATGGAGGTACATGAGGGAGCCTCAAGGCAAGTCCTTTCTCATGCAACACAATCTCGAAATTAGATGTTAATTATACACATAATACATATAAATGTGCTTATCTAAGTTACCTGCAGTAGCCTGATTTTGTGGTCACGCTTTAACACTTCTTGCTGTCATGATTTTGTTTTTGCATTTCTGTGCACAAAAATGTCTCGCATCAAAATATATTACATGCTTATATTATATAAGTAATTCATGTAGGTGTCAATATTAGCACATATAAATATTGACAGCTTCCACCATTACAGTTACAACATTGACGCACATACAGGATCTGATGTCATGCAGCAAAAGCTAAAGAAACGTTTATTTTATATAACAAACTGTTAAAGGAAAAAAATGTGGATATTCCTGAGCCATTAGTCAACTGCAAATCAAATTCTGCTCCAGGATGTTGAGACTAGTGCATTGACCTATCCGCTCTGCAGGACCAGGCTGTCACCTGATTCTTCTGCCAGACAGCCTGGTGGATGCCGAGGCCCAATTTGCCTCTGGCGTCATGCGGTTCTGGCAGAAGACCCATAAATGCATTAGGTCCTTTGTCTGCTTTTGTCTCAATAATTGAACCATCTTAGTGGGGGGTGCTATGAGAGGTGTTCAGATCCCTACCACTCACTTGTCTCAGGAGCAATGTAGTTCATTACATTGTAGGAATCTTAGTTCACAGAGTTTGGTGTTGTCCCCGACTGAATAACTCTGGAGTCAAGTCACGTTAAGATCTATTCAAATTATACATTTAATACATATGCATGCTTGACGAGCTAATTTTTTTTGCATCCCATTACAGTAAAAAGAACACAGGCATGTGCACTGGAGCATGTAACTCGCACAAACAATAATGCTCCAGAGTGTAGGAAGGTGGATGGTGAATAAGAAGCATATTTATTATAATTTCAGCTGTCTGTCATGCTAAATGTTCATTCATTATGTGTATGTTGGGTGACACACAAGAAAAGCCCTTAGGCGAAGTAAACAGACAGTAGCTTCATCTCTATTTTTATCTGCAATAACTACAGCCCACTCTTAACACAACACTTCTTTACTTTCATGCAGAAAGAAGTGAAAGCTATCAGTCTTTATGTTCAGCCTCTGTATACACATGTGAAAGTGTTCATGTTTACCTTGCACATTTGCACAAGATCAAATGACTAGGTCAGAGATGCACCTATTCAGCGAGTTTTAATGGAAGGATGTCTGAGATACAATCTGATCTGAATTAGAAGAGAAGGGGAAGTGGGAATCTCCTGTGAAGATTCAGCCTGTCTGGTCCTATTGCTAGTGGAGCCTTCAACTCAGGGTGAACTCCAGAGTTCAACTTGTCAAATTGTCACACACATTAATGCGAGGCATGCACGTACTAACACACACCATCTAAATGTAATGATTTATTCTTAACGATTCTAATGGGGAAAAGTTAAGCAAAGGTAACAAAATATTTTTTTAATTACATGCCACAACAAAGTGCAACACATTCTTGGGGTTTTACAAGGGAAGGTCTATTGTATGCAATAGCACACAGCAGTCAGGTGATGGCAATATTGTATTCCTTTTTGCAGATTTGATTGTTTTAAACTTTTAAAAGCCCAAAAGCAACTCCTCACATTTGATAATAAGTGTGAGAGAGTTTGCCAAACGAATAAAGAGAATGATTGTTGAAAAGGGCATGAGCTTATTTGAAGCCCCCCTTTCAATAAATGTAAAAGCCCAAACAGCAGGCACCTACAGCTCAAACTGAAATAGGTCACACTATTCATGTGTAAAAGCTCAAGCCATAACCTTGGAAATTCTACAAATGGCTGCAAAATTTTAGTAGCACATTTTCAGGATGAGCTCGTGAATATGTTTGAATCCTTAAGCTGTTTAAGGTGTTAAAAACATCACATAATCCATATGTGTTACATTATAATTATATGTGGTGAAAGAAGGCAACAATTCAAAAATGTAATTAACTTAAGGCAACGTCTTTTTAAAATGTCTGCATTGATAACAGTTCCGCCAGATAAACGTCCCTCACATTGCTGTATGGTGTTCTTTTTTTAAATAGCTATGATTTATAAATATAAATAATGAGATTCAATAACAGGTTTCAGCCTGTGTTGTATTGTGGTATTACTAATTCACCACAAGATGGGATTTAAAGCTCACTATAGGGAACAACAAAAGCATTGGATGGCTGAACATTATTGACAGCACCATTTGGCTGACCAGTGACAGAAGAAACACACACACACACACACACACACACACACACACACACACACACACACACACACACACACACACACACACACACACACACACACACACACACACACACACATGATGGGGCAAACAAAAGGCTAAGTGGACTACCAGATCTCAGCCAACAGCTGTAAATTACTTCACTGTGCAGGAAGGTGGGCATTATTTGTGATACTGGCTGGTTTGAAATGAAATTGAATTCAGTATGGTTTCACTGATAGACAAGTTTACAATTGCTTTGGTCTTAGTTCCATTTGGTTTCTAAACAATTATAGTATGCACAACAACTTCAAATATAGCCTTTTGTGATTATATGATTATTATTATGTTCCAGGTCTTGTTCATTTATGCTCAATCAGAATACAAACCTGTCATATAAGCGAGTAATGTGAGCAGCGGTATGGAGTTTGCGATTCAATCTAATTTTAAATTAAAACAATAACCTAGCGATAACTTATTTATGACACATCAGTGATTTATAACTCTGGTTTTAATTAATTATTCTCCTCTGTAAATTGTCAAATTGTGTGCCAAGCAGTAGCTCTAAAAGTGGAGAGCCGACAGCATCAGGAGCCCTTGAAGCAAAACGAGGGACAGACGGGTCAGTCTCATTATAATTTCCCTCAATTCAATTTTTGTTTATTTGAAGATTTATGCGAAATGGCTGCAGAATATCCACTGATTGATGTGCAGTGGTGGATGAAGTACTAAGACATGGTTTAATGCAAAAGTAGCGACAGATGTGAAAGAAACTTAAGTTAGCAAATATTTGAAGTAAATAAAAACACAATTTTTGACTCAAAACAAAAGTAAAGAAAAAGGATAAGGTACCAATAAAAATAAGTACTCAAACAATTAGAGCTTAGTGATATGGAGACATTTACAATTCACAATTGCTTTCATCAAATACCTCAAAATCAGTATTGCTAATATCTTTCTAGCGGTGACTATTGGTGCTTTCACTAAAAGTTAACACATATGACATTTGTGTTGAATAATGCTGACATGCATGCAAATAATACAACAAAATCAACAGTGCAGTGAGTTCAGAAAATGATATTCAATAACTATTATGCAGTTTAAAATATACCATTGAAAAGAAAAGACACCATTGGGACATTACTATGTATACCATGTAGGACCATGCAGTCTAATCTCACAATATAAACTCGATATAATGGCCTTTAGTAGGCCTAAAATAAGCACTTCAACATTTTAAGTACAGTACTTATAAATAAAGAAAATGCAGTGGTGGACTGTAAATAAGTAGGCTATATCTACTGAAGTATGTGCAATTTCAGGGGTTTTTACTTAACTTGATCATTTTCTTTACTCCACTAAAAATGTTGTAGTTTTTACTTGGCTACAATTATCTTATGCCTTTAGTTACTAGTGACTTAACAAATTACACATTTAAAAAAAACAACAACAAGAGTTTATTAAATGTATCCACTAATAGACCTACTCAATAAGATGTTTTGTTACAGTACAAATTAAACTAGCCAGCTTTTAACAGCTTTTGAAAGATTGATAGAGAATCAATTGGCTTGATAAACATTGAAGTAATTGTCTTTTTTATTTTCTGGGTGTTTTTTATTTATTATTTAGAATTGGGTCTTTTTACAGCCTCTACTTACTTTTTCTTGAGTAACATTTACAATGCATAACTTTTATTTCTAAAACGGTGGTATTAGTAAGTATATTTAAGAAAAGGATCTGAGTACCACAGAATAAATGTACTTACATTCCACCGCGGTATGTTGTTGTTGTGGGGGTAGTTTTGAGAGCCATGGTTCACGCCTCCCCTCCTTTCGGACTCTCCCCTCCCCGTTTACAAGTCATGATGGCGGAACTGTAGAGCTCAGGACGAGCAGGAGTGCACCGCCCGTCCGCGTCTGGCAATTGTATATAGTAATTTATTTATTCAGACAACTTCACATCCTTCCCCGACATGACCCGTTGGATTCCTACTAAAAAAGAGAAGTACGGAGTCGGTAAGTTTTCAAAAGCAGCTTCGCGTGTTTTGTGAGTTACAAGCTCACCGAGAGAACTCCCAACTAAACTTCACGGGAAAGGGGAGTCTGAAGTTGGGAAACACACGCAGGGTTTTGTTGTTATTGGTGGTACATGGTGCGTAGCGACACCGTAGCCCGGAGGGGTTTTGGGTACTTTTTATTACATAGTTTGTGAGTTGCCCTCCTTGTTGTCTTGGCGAGTCAAGGTATTTGGTTGTAGTAAGAAATTACCAAGTGTCCATAATAGGTGGTGAGGAAAAATGGAAAAGAGCCAAGAGTTCAATGAGCATACCAGTCATTCTTGTACCTAACTTCGCTGAGCTGACTTGTGGAAGTTGCTGTGAACTTGAATAAATTCTCATGTAGCTCTTAAGTCCCTAGAAGCCCCCTGAAGGACTCCTGGAGGGTCCCACATGGGAGCCACTGCTGTGACTGTATGCATGTCAGATAACAGGAGAGAATTTGTATCGACATTAGGTTTGTCAGTGTAGCTTAACACTTTGGGAAGTGGTGGAACGTATCTAAGTACCATGAGCCTATTTTGAAATGATTGTTTTTTACTTGAGTATTTCCATGTTATGCTTCTTTAAACTTGCACCCCTGACATTTCCGAGGCGAAATGTATCTCTCATAGAACTAGATACCATGAGCCTATTTTGAAATTATTGTTTTTTACTTGAGTATTTCCATGTTATGCTTCTTTAAACTTGCACCCCATGACATTTCCGTGGCGAAATGTATCTCTCATAGTACTAGATAGCGTTTACATCCATAAACGCATGTTATGCTTATGATACTGTACTACTTAACAACCCAGTATCTAAAAGTATCTACATATTGACAAACTATATCATTAAAATGCTCCAATGTGTATTTGTTGGTGAATCCACAATCCTCTTATAATTATAAGATAATGTGGTGAAAATAGCCTTTCTGCTTACTTTGTACGCTTCAAGTAGGCTACACTTAGCGGATAATACTTCTGTTATTCTACTTTAGTAGGCTACCTTTTGTGAATTCAGGTTAATTCAAACATCTAATAGTTTTCTACCCATGCTTATAGGGCACAACTTTTAAAATGTTTTTTTAGTGGTTTGCAATAAGGTGTGGCACTGTCACATTTATAAATGTGTGTTTTGTGGGCTAACTGCATGCACGTTCATGCTATCAGGTAGACCTCCACGCCCTCAGGGCAAATGAGCACAACTTGTAGCCTTCATGTGAAATTCCTTCCAGGTTTACTGTAATGACTTTATTGTCAGCACAGGTTGGCCGGTCATTGGTTACCGTACTGACTCACCGCTAAATCTGTGCTACAGACACTTTTACAGAAAGTGTGTCCTGTTGGGAAGCAGATGTGTTACGCAAGAGGAGCAACCTTGTGTGAATACCTAGTCCTGATGGAATATGTGTGAACCAGAGTCTATTAAGAATATCTTGCTTTAGCCTGGATTCTGTTACCGACTTTATCTTTAAAGGATGTGTTTTGTCCTCTATTGCTGTTGTGACTAAAATGATTATAACGTACTTTTTTTAGCAGGTGATTTTGTGTGTAAATCCTTTCAGTAATGTGTTAAAAAGTGTTGCTTTGCTTGATTTTGTAGATGGTGCCGTTCTCCTGGCAACCGCCCCAGAAACGGGGCAGGTGTCACCAGAACTGTACTTAATCCTTAAAATGTTATCGGACCCTGCACAAGGTCCTACTTTTTTAATCATATTGCAACCCAGGCTTTGCCCAGATCCAGGCAACTACATTTTCAGTAGAAAAAGGAGTTGCCAGGTTTCTGATAATAGCAATATCATACTAGCTAAAAGGGAAATGTGGATAATGTGGGGCTTAAGATATCACAAGCTAATTTGTGTCACCATCACAAGAGGATAGCTTTCCCTTTTTATATATCCTGAAGAGAAGCGCTGCACTAGAGACTCAAATAAATCATTTAAATCAAAAGGTAGGGAACACTTTAGTTAAATATACTGCATGTCTATTTTCACATAATTTGCATCCACAATGAAATCAAAAGGCTTTATAAGATTTCAAGGCAAGGTCTCCTTAATGGGTGGTCATGTTATTGCTTGATTTTGAACCAAACCCATATGAAGTTGGCCATTTGTATTGACAGTGTGTATTAAAAACATTATACATTTTTGACCAACTAATGGCCTTGCCAGATAACAGTTATTCAGGAAGTTAAAGGGGAACTGATTTTGCACAACAAAGTATGTTAACAGGTGTTGCTTAACACTGATGTGTTATGCTGCATGCTGTGTGAGTTGCATTAGGTTGAATGGTGGGTAATGTAGGCAACAGGTTCCAACAAGGAAGAAGCATCTGTAGAATTAAAAAGGCAACATCTCTGCTGCTGCTTCATACATTTTTATCCTTTTCATTTTTAAAGATCCCATATTGTAAAAGAAATGTGATATTGATGTATTTTATATTAAAGAAGGTCTAGGTGCTTTAATCAATAGTGTGAAATTAGTTAAGTGCTAAATCCTCAGAGTAACATAAAGCTTGTATTCAGGAACTGTGTTTTTAAATGTTTGCAAGAGACGCTGAGACAGGGAAGACCCGGAAAAAACTGATGAAAGCAGGCTAACATTTTCTACAACCCCAAAATACAGATATGTGTATGTGAACTGTGTGAACTCAGATATAAGGCAGGCATAGATGAATGTAAACGGCCTTGTAGTTTCTGCACAATAAAACTCAAACAAACAAAGTTAGGTAACAATAAGCATTCATAAAGGCTGACTTATTCTTGCCCTCACTGTGGGCGTGTGAAAAAGATTTTCAAGTGCTCATCCAAAACTTCCACTTTGTAGTTTTATGCAATAAACAACAATAAATATGTGTCCTTAATTTGATGAGGGCTTAAAATGGTTTGCTCTGCCCGTGTCTTCTGCTTTGTGGGCGTCTGTGTCTTATTAGCAAAGCAAATCTAAAGCTGTTGACGGCACCATAGGTCTGATACCAGCCGTTAAGATAAGTGTTGACCTTGTTCTCAGTTTTGATGGACTGACCAGATTATTGGATGGTCATTCATGACTTTCAAAACTCAGACATAAGTTTGGAGAAGTTCTTAATGAACCTGCAGAAAGACCTTGTGGTTTCTTTCTCCTTTAGAAAAGGCAATTGTAGTTTTCTTTGTAGCAGAGTTTTTACCAGAATTAAAAAAATGAGCCCATAAGTGGTCTAATTCCTCTTTTGCACTATTAGATTTGAAGTTGAAAATTAACTTTCTGATTTATGGTGACCCTACAAGGGTTTATTAGCTGGAGCTACAGATTGTCTCCGAGTGTCTAGACGGTTGATCGAAGGCAAGGCCTTTATTTTGAAAGGTTTCTCTTGAGGAGAACTGGCTCAAAGACAAACTTTAATAGACTTGCTTTTACCTAATTATTTTTCTGGAATTATACTGTACCTCTCGCTTCTTCCAAAGCATTTGAAATATGTATGTTTGAATTCAGGTTTTAAAAGAGATATGATACATCACATAATAGTAGCTACCCAAAAGACCTTTTCAAGTTTATTAGAATACCATTTTATTCTAATTCCACTTTCATTGATTTTAAGCTATTAGTCGTAGTAATTGCATTTTTAAAAAACTAATCGCAAAATATAAGTAATAAGTAATCTTTCATGAGGAAATGTTTTCTCATAAAATGCATCCATGTTTTATATATATTTATTTTCCAATATGGAGACTTGCTTTTTTCTGTTTTATATCACAACAAATTGAGAATCTGATTGATCTATAATGAAAATAAAATGTTGTATGTTGCAGCCCTATAAAATAATACCATTTGAATAGTTTGGTATATACAATGTTTGCTTACAACTCTCCTGTACAAGTAAATATGATGGTTGTTATTTTTTATGGAATCAGAGTCCGTTTGTTTAGCATGGCAACATTTATGTCTGCCCCATTTCTGGCTTTATCATTTCATTTATTTCATGCATTTGATGGAGGGATTTTCATGCTGAGGATCTGTATGAACCAGGTATGAACTCAGTGGAGCAGTAATGTCTGTATGTTCAAGGATTGGTTGCTAGGCTCATCTATCTTGCGTCATATTGTTTGCATGTGTGTTATCACGGCCATAACTCGGAGTACTTGTTTATGTTTTCCTTCACACCCAGTCAGTGAAGAGAACAATGGATTCTTATTGAAACGTGTTAACTGTGATGGGCTGCCAGCTGCGGCTCAAACTGTTCAGCCGTAGTGTTCTTTAATTTTTGGCTAATCCACCTCCTTGATAAATCATTAAGATTAAATCAGCCTCGCTTTAATTTAACATTAGTATGCTTATAAACTTGAACCTACTCAGATTACGGCTTTATTGGAATTGACTACAATGGCTTCAGGCTCAGTGTTTTAAGTTCAAGAGGATGATAGTGGGTCTCAGAGCAGATGAGTTGTGCTGCCAGTGTTCAGACTGTTGCCTTTAGTGCAGACAGTGTGGCATCACAACACGCTCAGCCGGTTGCCTGCCAATGGCATTTTACCCACTGTTGCCAGGCCCAGACACTGTCAAGATGGTGAATGGACCATTGTGACTCCCGGCATCACCAGAGGCAGATGTCATTTCTTCAGTGCTCGTTTTATTCAATATTGTTCTGGCTGCACAAATATTTCCCCTGTGACAACAAATCCTTTTTTCAAAGAGAATTCACAGCGTGTCAGTTGCTTCTTTTTGTGTAGCTAAAAATTATTTTACATTGGAAAAAGTAAAAAACCAGCAATGTTACCCTAATGAGAAAACTAGCTTGGTTAACCAAAGTAAAAGTAGTTCAAATATCTTAGTTCGAAGCGGTTAACATTGACAATATACATGAATGATTAACAAAATATAATATAAAAGTCACATGCGAAAAAAAAAGAGGCCACAAGTGAGTTCATTGAGTTATACACAGCTCATTCATAAAGCAAAAGAAAAAGCACTATAGACATTTTTTACTTTTTATACCATTTGACAGATTTGAGCTGTGGTCAAAAAATGTGCCTATGTTCGTACTTGTCAGTTTTGAAACATCTTACATGTACAATCTTGGGCATATATTTTTACTTGTCATAGCAGAATCTCTTATTGATTCCGTACAAGAGCAGTTTCTCAATGCTCTTACCCAACAGTGGGGGCTGCCCAACAAATGTGTTGAAATAAAAAGGGGCGAGGTTGGTAAAAAGGCAAATGTAAAAAATCTTTCCTTTGCTTTAACAGCCAAAACTTGTATGCAGATTGTGTAAAAAAAACTACACAAAATGGCAAAACAAGTCATTTTAACTACCTTAATCACTTTAGAAATAAGCAAATAGTGAAACTACCAGCAAGTGATAGCAAAATATAATTCATTTTCATGTTAATTCAACTTAAAATAATGATATAGTATGATACGTTGTTTGCTCTAAAGACTTGAACTTGATGTTCACAATATAACACATACATAAACGGGAATGTTAGGCAATGTATGTGCTTGTGGGAAAAAGAAGGTAAGAAAGGCGTCAGAGGTAAGTGTTTCTGACCGGTTCTAAGTTTCAGTATTTGTGAGGGATCTCTGACTAAGGCATCATTCAATTGAACCTGTGCTGGTGATATTCTTACATCAGTGCAGCAGACATGGGTTTAACCTTACATTTAAAATAGGCTGTCTATACTGACGCAGTCTTAACCTGATTCCATGTGGAGATTCTGTCTGGGCAAATTTGCGTTTTGGAAAGCTATACAAATACATCTTTAAGGAGGCTGTCATGGAGAGAGAAGGGTACAACCGCCTTCAGTATTTTGTCAAGTTTTGGTATTCAGACTGAGTTGTGATAAGGCAAGCCAGTTGAAGCGTGCTGGGAAATCTAGCCTGGAGCAACACGCATTATCACCATGCAAGTCAGGACATGGCTCTCTGCTTATAGTTCCTCTATCACTATGAGATTGGCTGCTCACTATTGTGGCTCCCTCAAGTCTTGACAAAGACCTTTGCTACAGTATTGTTTGCCAAGGTTTCTCTTTTGCAACTTCTCGTTGGTTAATTGTGTGTCTGTGTGCGCAGAGACGTGTGTGATCCCTCCCATCCGTGTCCTGGTAAGAGAGTTTAAGGAGTCGCCTCCAGGAAATGTTAATAAACTGAGTAAAGAGAAGGGCAGGGCTGGCAGGTGAGCCAGTTTGCAGAAGCATGACCTGCAGAGTGTAACTATTGATCAAAGGCTAGCGTGATATCAGAAATAAAGAGGATGTAATGCCATCGCCCTTTTTAGCTGCCCTCCTTTCCTTTCTCTCTCTCTGAAGCTACCTGCTCCGGCACAGTCCACTGGAACGTTAAACACTGCCTCAGGGCATCTGTTTCAATTAAGAATCGTCAAAAGACTTTAAAGGTTTGAGTCATGCAGGCCGGCTGCACAAGCATACAGCCTGCTGTTTCAAAGAGCAGTAAGATGAGGAATAAATCAAAGATCAAGATCCTCTCTGCATGCAAACCTGCAACAAGAATTGCTGATTTTCCTGGAAGAAACTGCAATCCTCTGATCCAGAACTTTTTTTAAGAACAGGCCTTTTCCTGAGTGATTGAAAGGGGATTTGGGCTTTTTCTTAATCCACTGGACCTGGAGCGGGAACAAAACTTATCAAACTGTGGGCTTAAAAGTTGTCTTTGTTAACAGTATGTATTGAATGTTGTGTGTGTTTCCAATAATGAGACAACCCTTTTTTGTCCTTCAGCAATCTACAACTATGAGGCGAGTGGTGAGCTGGAGCTGTGTCTGCAGGTGGGGGACACGGTGCACATACTTGAGAAATTGGAAGGTGAGCGAGCCTCAACGCACAACAAGCCCTGACACATCCCTCTTTTCCTTCACTGAAGCAAGCTGACACAGGAACTTAGATGAAATGTTGAACAAACCATCGCTCGATATGCTATGCATAATAATGCAAATGAGACTACTACATCGTCCTCCAGACAGGGTGGACTGTCATCAATCACATCACTGTCTTGTCCACAGCCTATCCCTCTCTGTAACATGTTTCTCTGTTAATTCATATTTCCTCAGGCTGGTATAGGGGTTACACACTACGCAAGAAATCGCATAAGGTAAATGAGTCATTAGCACTCTTATCATCATAACTAATGCTGTAATGTATATTTACTGACTTACCTCATTGCTTCCTCAGGGCATTTTCCCAGCTTCCTACATCCACTTAAAGGAGGCTACGGTTGAGGGAACAGGGTGAGAGCACATATCAGTAAACATATCAGCGTGATGATAATCCACTTTGACTTTGGTTTGCCACCCTGCCTTGTCATTAGCCACTAACATATAACAGCAGTGCACTTGTAATTACAATAAGTAAGGATTCAGTAATGCTTTTCTTGGCTGTGAAGGAGAAACCATCCCACTATTTATCATGTAAAGAAATGCACTTGAGTCTGTCCAAATGATGTGACATGATCTGTGAATGATGAACCACTTTTCCAATATCTTATTATTCTCTCCTTGTGGCTGGTAGCCAGCAGGAAATAATTACTCCAGCCGATTTGCCCCTGGTGCAGGAGCTCGGGGCTACTCTGAGAGAATGGGCACAGATATGGCACAAGCTCTACGTGGTGAGTGTAAATCAACGTCTCTGTTTCTACTACACACACAAGTGTCTCCTACTCGGATTCACACCACTGCGAGACATTTTATTTCACACCTCTGGACAATGTTTTGTTATTAGTGTGTACATCTTTATTTGACAGGCGAACAAGACAAAACCATTCAGGAGTGTTACGCAGATGGCGTACAGCCTCATCGAATATCGATCTCAGATAGTGTCAGGAACGCTGCCTAAGGATGACCTTGTGGAGCTCAGAAAGAAAGTCACAGCTAAGATTGATTACGGAAACCGGTATGAGTCCTGCTGCCTTATTGTACTGCAATAAATTGCCTTGCAGCATAAACACCATTGTAATGTTTTATTAGCCTGAGCCATGGCTCCAAGATTGTCGATTTTAAATTAAAGTGTTTGATCCTCTGTGCTTTAAGGATTCTGGGGTTGGACCTGGTGGTGCGAGATGAAGCAGGAAACACTCTGGATCCGGACTGGACCAGCACGGTCAGTCTGTTCCGGGCACACGAGACCGCCTCCCGCAGTGTGGATGACAGGATACAAGAAGAGAAGGCATGATTTTGATTTGTTCACACTTTCAGACACTTTTTCTTCCCATAGTAGCTGTCAATTTTTAAATAATATCTGTGTCCATGCACTGCCTGGGGCTCTGTTTTTCTGCAGACGCGGCTACAAAACCTGGAGATGAGGCGTCAAACCCTTTTCAGTACTGTGCACACCTACAGTCTACTCATGAACCTGAAGAACTTTGTATGCAACATTGGAGAGGATGCTGAGCTGCTAATGTCTCTGTACGACCCCGACCAGTCTGAATTCATCAGGTTAGCTCCACACTTTAATTTACAACTCATTTCAGTATTAAGCTTGATTTGTCAATTTTAGTTCATTGAATTGGTATTTGACATAGTAAAGAAATACAGTATGTTTTCAAGCATGATACAAACAAAAAAAAATATGATTTTAGTCTAAAATGTATCTTAACGTGACACTATTTTATTCAATGTTAAATCATACATTTTATTTGGAGGAACCTTTCCATACACCTCAGGATACCTTACAATGCATAAAAGACATACTCAAGTAAATACAGCAAAATATAAAATACAGACAGGGCAGACACAAAAAGAGACTTTTAAAATCAGGCATGTGTCGTGGAAAGGGAGTAGTATTGATAACAAGCCGGATGACTAAAGTGAGAAGGCCAATTTGAAGAGGTGAGTTTTAAGAAGGGATTTGTACGGGTGTCATACTGTTGGATGGGAAGTGGGAAGACTTCAAGAGCTTGGGCGCAGTGCAGCTAAAAGACCAAGCAACCACGGTGGTGAGGTGTGAATCAGGGGATGGTAGATAGACTAGCTGAGGTTAAGCGGTGGGAACGAGAGGGGGTGTACTCCTGAAGGAGATCTGTGAGAGAGGTAGGGGCCAGGGGGTGGAGGGCTTTGTAGGTGAGTAGGAGATGTGATGTATCTAACAAGTTGGACACATCATTAAATCATCAATACAGAAAAAAAATAGTGCTTCTACTTTGATGTTTATTGTGGCAAAAGTAACCAAGTGAAAAAGATAAATATAATTAGTTATGCTAAGTTTGTGTGAAATAACAGTAATAGCTTGAGATTGTGTATTATTGTCATTTAACTCTGCAAAGCTCTGATGAGAAAGGAGAGCTCTAGGCTGGAAGCGACTTGTTTCAGGGGCCATGCAACTGCTGCTTCTTCAACATGCTGGTGAAGAAAAATAACTATTCTAAGCTTGTCAAAAATAGTGGCAGCATTAATAATGGAGATTATAAAAATAAAAGCTAGAAACACTCCTCGGCTGCTCGGTGGATGTTTCTGCCGACGAGTCTGACCTCTGCTCCTCCGGACAGAGCGAGGGGACGACATTAGACCTTTATTACAGCAGACATTTTGACTCATTGCAGGAAAATCGCAGGTGTAACTAAACGCATTAATAATGGATGTGTTGCCTCTTTAGTAATGCCCGCAAGCAATGCATTTCTGCCTTTACCATTTGCCTCAGAATGCCCGCTATGAGAAATGTCTATGTGGTTCAATATAGTCTCACATTGTTGCTATTCCAAATATGCAATCATCTCTTGGGCTGTATCTGCTGAGACAGATAAAGTGATGCAAAATTAGTTATTTTCTATTTCTCCTGATGCCTTTAGATAATGTGATCTCTAACTGTGATTCTTATTGAAATTCCTGCAGTGAGAACTTCCTGGTGCGCTGGGATAGTATGGGGATGCCTAAAGAAATTGAAAAACTCAACAACCTGCCAGCGCTATTCACAGTGAGTGAATCCCAGCCCACCGCCTGTATTCCCTCTGCATCGGATTTAAACAATCCTGACGCGGCCTGAAATCTGTGACAAAGAAGCCAATTTGCTCCTGGATCGCTCTTAATTTTCTGAAAGTTGCACTGAATGGCTCACATTCACGCCACATCTCTGCAAATCTGAATACATTTGCCTCCGTTATTTCACCGCTGTTTATGTTAATGAGACAGTCCCAGTTTCCTGCTAACAACGCGTTGAGCTAACCTGCATGAAATTGTGTTTTTTAATGTGATCAAACCACATTCATCAAGGCAAAGCTGAAAATCAAATCAAATATTTACTTCCTCAAAGCACACATGTCAAGACACCTTCGTCTTGAAGCGCCTCCACGAAAACAAACACATAGAGAGTCTGGGAAGCGATGTGTTTGAGGGTTTTACTGCATGCTTTTATTCTGTAATATTTGCCATCTGGTCTGCATGAACAAAATAACAGGCTAGAGTTACGTAGAGTCAACTTCATTTTGTATGTAATGCACCTCATCACTTAATACACCATAAAACAATCCTCTTTATTTGTCTTCCTTTGTGTGCAGGACCTGAGCAGCAGTGACTTGATGCGACAGCGCCTCTTCCTCGTGTGTCAGATCATAAGAGTGGGCAGCATGGAGCTCAAAGAGGGCAAGAAACACACAGGAGGACTGAGAAGGCCCTTTGGTGTAGCTGGTGAGCTGCTTTTCAAACTTCCTAATATTTATTTTGGCAATAACAAAGTCCCAGAACTCAACAGAGAAAATTCCTCTCCTTTCTGCTGCAATATTTGCATGAATGGTTCCGTTGAGTTGTAAAAATGAAGGATCCTTGTGCTGAATGAAATGGGAACACCTGCTTCCTGACCTAGAAAATGCCTCCACTCCGCCTTGGCAATACACGTGGGTGCAAATTGGTTTAGCACCCGTCTTTTTTGTTTTTGGCCAGATGATTAGTGGGTTTGATGAGGAATGATTTGCTCTGCTGTTCCAGCAAATGGACTGAAACCAGAGTCAGAAAGAGGGTTTCATTCACGAGTCCCATTTTTCTTAGCCAGGAAAAAACGAAAAATCACTTAAGGGAAAGAGCCGGGTGGAATGAACCATTCAGAAGCATTTGCAAACTGCAGATCAAGAGCTCTCATTCTGTTTTACTACTTCATGCTGGCTGTGTGCCGAGCCAGGCAACAAGTGAGTCGGATCCAACGCCTGGTTCCAATCCTGCTTTTAGAAGAGTTCAAGTGAATAAATGTACCTTTTTTTAGAACTAAAACTAGGTTCTGTTTTGAAATAACAAAAAAACAGCATTGCACCTGGTATATTAATTTATCCTTATCTGCTGCCCTACTGTGATTTATGACGTTCAAGGTTCAAGGCTTTTAGTAGTCACACGTACATAGCTACAGTTATTAGAAATACTTTGATAGAAGCACTACATTAAAAACTTTACTCAAGTAAATGGATAACAATAGATAGAATCTGAATTACTACAAAAAGTACCTATCATGCAGAATTATATTATTACATCATAATCTTTAATTTGATAGGTTTATATGTTAATGTTGCAGCTGAAAAATATTTGGATAGCTTTAAATTGATTATTCTATAAAAATAGTTTAAATGTTCTTGATATTTATATGAATCATTTAAATATGTGAAGTTAGTAGTAAATCCATTTATGGAAAAAATGAAGACGTGAAATGTACAGTGCTCTAGTGGAGTAGAAGCATAATGTAAAAGGGAGTACTCAAGTAAAGTATAAGTACATCTGAATTGTTTTGAAGTACAGTACTTGATGAGATGTACTCCGTTACTTTACAGCACTAACTGAGCTCCCTTTGTCACTGCAGTGATGGACGTTACAGACATCGCCCATGGCAAAACAGACGATGAGGACAAGCAGCATTTCATCCCCTTCCAGCAGTGAGTTGATGTCGCTCTTCTTTTTATTTCTTTTTATTTCTTCATTTATTTGGGGTCACATTATAATACAAGTACAGTTTTTCAAATCATATATTTTTAGAGACCCGAAAGTCATAAATGAAATAGCAAACAACATTAGTCAAAATAAAATAAAAACGAAAAAGTACACAGGGGTTGTGTGAAATAGCAAATGTCTACACATGTACATATCAACATACATATCAACATACATATCAACATACATACAATACACATACATTTGACCATACATACACATCTATACATATACATTCAATCGGTGTATAGAAACAGTCAAACAAGCGATGGTCGTCTTTGGGATATGTAAATTCTCCACTTTTTCCATATTTCTTCAAATGTGTTTTCCTGAAGCCTCATGGAGAAGGTGATTCTTTCCATAACATAGATTTCATGGATTTTGTCGTACCAGTTGTCAAGAGATGTCGCTCTTCTTATCACGATCATCCTTGTTTTCTAATGGAAAAGAATGGGACTAGGACTCGAGTTATTTTTGCTCACTGTGTTCAACATCAAATCTTTTTCAAGGACGCGGTTCAACTTTTTCTATGTTGCATTTCAGCAACAAATATAATTTTTTTTGCAATCTTGAGTGTTATCTCTTCTAAAAAAGACAGGCTTCAAGGCCATGCTGTCACAGAAGCTGCTCCATGGTGGGATCAGGACGGTAATATGTTCATAGGGTTACTAGATGGAAGAGCACCAAAAACATTCAAACAACCTTTTCCTAACTTTGTATCTCTAGTTGTCACAGTTCACTGAGTCAGCACAAAGAAGCACTCAGTGGAAAAACATGTTTTTGTAGCATTGAATATCAGAGTTTATTACCTGAGGACGATTTATTTAAATAACACATGGATTTCCTATTCTGAGGGCTATATATATTAAACCAAAAGGTCAAGCTAAATTCATTTCCCACGAGCAATGGGAACATTTATATATTTCAAAAATAGCAACAGAGCACGGATATTTTTCATGAAACTTTTAATTAGTTAGTTTAGTTTTCTTTTTTTCTTTTTTCGAGCGTGTAAAACCAAAGAAAATACAAATGAAACAAAAGGTGATACAGACATGATACAGTACTATACAAATGAATGCAATAACAAAACGAAATATTTAATCAACAATTGAATAATCTGTAGTATCATTGTCTGATATCAATAAACAACAAAGCTTTAACTAATTACACGTTCGAAATTACATTTTTATTATTCAGCCATATAGAACATTCCCTGACATAAGATAGTTAACAATAATACCTAGAAAAAAAGGAAAGAAAGGAAGATGCATTTACAAAAAGCATTCGCAGCAGAGCAGGGTGAGTTACAGAAAAACAACATGATAGCATTTTTGATGGCCCTTCTGATTCAGTCTCTGCACCCGCTGAGTTATGGTTGGTAGTTTTGCATCCTTCCAGTTCACAGTTATTGTTTTCTTTTTGATCAATAAAAGTATCTGCAGTATATACCTCTGATCTGTGCCATATATCTCTTAAGCTACAGATCCTAACAAAAACAACAATGGATCAACGGGGATATCTACTTTTATTATTTTGTCATTTTCTTCTATAACACTTTTCCAGAACCATTGAATTATTGGACACAGTTTTCTTTTCAGATGCTTAAGCACATTTTTCTGAAACACTGTTGCAAGTGCAATCATCACATCAATCCATGCAGGGCAGTTCAACTAATAACGAGTCATTTGTAATCTGCAAAAGGCCGTCAAAACATTCAACTTGTGATTCAGAAGGAAATATAAATAGGAGTTCATTTGCTGAAATGACTTCCACCAACGCTGTCAGTTGACTGGAGCGGTGACAATTCATATTTTAAACAGAATGAGTAATTTATCAAATGTCAGCCTTACAAATTAACTGTGTTAACCCCTATTCATAGAAACCTCAAGTGACAGAAATGTAAAATACAAAAAAAGAAATGCTAATTCAACATTTTCAAAATAGATATAAAAAAAAACCTGGTTCATGCATACCAGGAACAAATGTCCTGGCAATTCATACATCCTTCCTCTACATGTCCGTGACATAAAGGTACCATATAGACTCAGGCCTCCCTCTCGCTCTCCCTCTGAACAAACACAATACAGAGAAATCTATTTTTAACAAGATACATGTTGTCGCTCTAATACGTTTGATCAGTGTTGTTCAATAACTGTGGTGTAGGGAACGCAGTTTCACACCATGTATTGTACAATAATTTGAGCTCTTGGTAAGCTACATTTTAAAAATGTTTACACAAGAACATTAGGTTGGATTAGTTCTCACTGTAATTCAATTTAATTGTCATGTGTGAAACATTTCTGAAAATTAAACAGAAAATCCATTTAATCCAATTTGGTCACTAATACTTATTGATTCACCACTTCACAATATTTATGCTTCTACAGTGCATTTCAATTCTGTATTGAACCAATTAGATATGCATATACTGTTGGAGAGCATTAACTGTTCATTTGACAATGTCATCATTTCACAATTGTGCCAGTGCGGAGCCAACGGAGAAGAACTGTGTTTAAAAACATCTATTTGATCAACTTAACTTCTAATGAAGCTAAACAGTGTTGTTCTCTGCAAAGCTCAGTTTAGCACTTGCACTCTGTGTGTGTCTGTGGTCTATGGTAGTCATTTGAGGAAAGTGGGGGTCTGGGGGGATAATGGTGCATCAGGAAAGCCTCACACTGCCTCTACAGCTCCTCTGCCCATTTGTTTGTCACTTGTCAGACGCTGGCAGCTGATTTTTCTCATCCCCTTCTGACACTTTTCTCCCAGGATAGCCATGGAAACCTACATCCGCCAGCGGCAGCTCATCATGTCTCCGCTCATCCCATCTCGAGTCATCGGAGAGAACGAGCCGCTCACTGCTGTCTTCAACAAAGTCATTGCAACACGGGAGGTCAACCATAAAGGCCAGGGTAAAATGAAGCGTTCACAGACAGCGTGTTCCTCCTGTGATTTCGGAGGGCCGCTCTAAATTGACCTTTTCTGTTTTGATTGAAATAAATGATGTGTGAGGAGTCTACAGGGTGGGTTCTTTTTGCCATCTGCCTCATTGCATTTCTTTACATGTTTTCTGGCAGGACTCTTTGTGACCCTGAAGCTCCTCCCGGGGGATCTCGCCCAAGTCAGGAAGGACTACCCCCACTTTGTCGACCGCAGCACGGCTATCGTCAGGAAAATGGGCTTCCCAGAAATCATCCTCCCAGGTGGATTGCAGTTTTTGTTGCTCTACATAAACCATGGTCATGTTCGTTTTAATTGCTCACAAAGGCGTGAGAAGGGTTTCTAAACTCTCAGCACATCCGTTTGATCACCTGTTGTTGTCTTTTCTTCAGGAATCGTGAGGAATGATATTTACGTCACGTTGCTACAGGGAGAGTTTGACCGCGGTAAAAAGAAGACCCCGAAAAACGTAGAGCTCATACTCAGTGTGCACGATGACGAAGGCAATTCCATCGAGGTAAAATACACGAGTGGACGCAACATATCATCTTTGATCTCTCTCTTTCTGTGATTTAGCCTCTTGGGACTAACTGGGCAACCATCTCCTCACAGCCTAACAACTATAATGCTGCTGTAAATGTTGCACTTTTGATTCTATAGATAAAAATGCTGGGTTGTCGGCCTACCACTTTGGTCCTCTACCAACATCCGTGGTCCCCAGATTATAATGTATTACTATTAGTTTTTATTTAACAAGGATCAGGCGAAAAAAACATACATTTCAAAAAGAGAAAAACTGATTTATCCCAGATTTTGCTAGATAACAGATAGAAGATCATTTCCAGGGAAGTTACACACGTTCATGAACATGCGTCGCCGGTACATTATTCTCTATCACACGAACTAAACAGACAATATTCATGCACACATAAAAAACAGCACATAATTCCTGATCTGCTGTTTTTTTTTTTATATTGTAGCTTTAAGTGAATTTCTCAACAGCCTTCATGTCCCTGACTTGTGCAACATGTTGTGATTGCTTGATTGTTCCTCTAGTGCTATACTCAGGTCAAAATGTGTCTGGTACTTGTGGGTTATTGCCTGCAAAACTATTGACTTAACATCATTTTGTTTTCACTGTATATGTAATATATAACCATATAAGCGTATCTCCTTCCTTCCATCTCTATAGAAAGTGATATTTCCTGGGGCTGGGTACGATGGCATCTCAGAGTACAAGTCTGTCATTTACTACCAGGTGAAGCAGCCTTGTTGGAATGAAACGGTGAAGGTAAGCTTCTGTCAACGACCCGTTTGCTGCCTCCTATGGGGGATCGAACATGATAGCTCATGTTTTTTCATTACTCCTTCAAATACCTAATTTCCCCTGGAGAATATTGACACAGGATGTGCTCTTCATACAAATCTCCCAGCAGACTGCATTTCGGCTATACTGTATGTATAATCCTGTATTCACTTTAATTCCCTGACTTTTATCTCCTTCCTGCAAGGTGACAATTCCCATTGAAGACGTCTGCCGCTGTCACCTGAGGGTGATGTTTCGACACCGATCCTCCCAGGACTGTGAGTGACTTATTTGTATAAGAAACTCCCACATGTAATCCTGCAACCACGTTAAATACATTTACTCCTGCTGAGTCTGTTCACATGTTATGCCCCTGTGTGTACTTCAGCGAGGGATAAATCAGAGAAGCCCTTCGGTATGGCCTTCGTCCGGCTCATGAGAGGAGATGGGACCACGCTGAAAGATGGCAGGCATGGACTTATAGTCTATAAGGTACCTTTGCACGATTGTGGTTTTGAATGAAGTTTAGGAAACCGCACTTAACTTTAAAATAAGCTGGACATGGTTTTGATGTAATTACTCCCAGAAAAAAAATCAGTGCCTTGAATAGCTGACAGTGGGTAGATGGATTATGCATGAATCACTCCTCAATCGATAAATATGAAATTAGATCTCCATCGATCAATATGCTTCATGATTCATTCCCCGTCTTATGAATTTCTTAGGTTGATGTGAAAAAGGCGGAGGATGCAAAGGTTTATCTCACCTTGCCAGCGACTTGTGCTGAGATGGAGGAGAAGGAGAAACAAACAGGGAAGACGTTCCACCATTCAGGAGTGATTCCTGTGACTAAAGACAGCTTCCAGATCGCCACGCTCACCTGCTCCACTAAACTCACTCAGAACGGTACCGTAGGGCAATGTTTTCATTTCTCACAATCTTCCAGGCTCCGACTCTGATATCATTTTCTTTAAAAGTCCTGTTGCAAGTTATTTTTAAGAAATGAATCAGGTTCCACATCAGACAGAGATGCAGTAGCTCCGTCCCCCAGATTGCATAGATATGAATTAGCGACCCGTGTCATGTAATGCCGATGTGTTGGTGTTAATGGATGTAGATCAAATTAGGTTTATAATTGAACTGACGTTGAAAGAGGACGTGGTGCTTTTACTGATTGTTTTCTGATGTGTCTGTTTTTCCAGTGGACTTGCTTGGCCTGTTGAACTGGAGGTCTAAGCCTGAGGACCTTGACCAGATTCTGCAGAGGCTGATGGAGGTCGAGGGAGGAGAGATTGTAAAAGTACGTTCCCCTGATTAAATTATGTAATACGTTGCTATATTTAACACAGGTTGTAAATGTTCCTTTTTTTTTTAATGGCTCCTTTTTAACAGTGATCTGTTTTATGCACAGTTTCTCCAGGACACCCTCGATGCTCTGTTCAACATCATGATGGAGACTTCAGAGAAGGACACTTATGACACGCTTGTGTTTGATGCCTTGGTTAGTAGTTTTTCAGGCCTTAGGCTATGGTAATACAATGTTTACTATGGTGTAGAAGTTTAAAAGACCGGACAGTTATTTACCGACATAAACTCAAAATTGAGTTTAATTTAATGAGACCGTAAAGATCCCCTCCACAAAAAAATGTGTTGTTACTCTTGCTTATGTACCCTGAAATGTCTATCCACATATAGTGAACTGTGTATAACGTTTTAAACGAGCTAAGATATCTGAGATTCAAACATAGGCTACCCCAGGCAAGCTAGATTAGGTACGTCAACAATTTGAATGCTAATCGTTTTATAGTTGCTGCCGACACGTATCAACATGAAAATAAACCCTGAACATTTAGTGCAGAGCTGACTTTTCAGTACATAAAATAGCAAAAATAGCACATTAGCTGACAGTAAATATGGTAATGGGTGCTATTTGGGATTTAAACCAAGGGATGATAACTTTAAAAGGTCACAAGTAAAAAAAGGTTGAGATTAACTGCATCTTCTTTCACCTTGGTCTTGGCTCTGATTGTGTGTGTTCCTCTTTTCTGTAACCAGGTATTTATAATCACACTTATTGGCGACATCAAATTCCAGCACTTCAATCCAGTCCTGGAAACCTACATCAACAAGCACTTCAGTGCCACTCTGGCCTACATGTGAGTCGTTTCTCTGTGTTTCCCACCTTTGATCGCGTACACCCCTTCAAGCTGTTTATTTTTAGTAGGTCTTTTGCTCTCCACCCACACGCAAATTAGCATCAAACCTTGATGCCTGACTCATTCACTTTCTCAGGAAGCTAACCAGGGTGCTGAACTACTACGTGGGCCATGCAGAGGAGTCCGTCCTGAGCGAGAGGCTCTACGGAGCACTCAAAGCTCTCAAATACCTGTTCAGGTTTATTGTCCAGTCCCGGGTCCTCTATCTCAGGTATCAGAGACACTTTCACCCAAGAATCCACTCTTCATATTAAACATTTGTGTTCCTATTATACGAGTGAATTATTTTAATGCAATGCCTGGCCTTGACTCTCAGATTCTACGGGAACAGTGAAGATGGTGACGCTTTCTTCAACTCCATTCGCACCCTTTTCCTGTCTTTCAACACTCTCATGGACAGACCTCTAGACGAGGGAGTGAAGATAAAAGTAAGTTGAAGAAGAATAGTTGATGTGCCCTGTAGTGCTTTTATTTTTCTAATATGTGTTTAGTTTTTGTAATGCAGACCTGCAAATCATGTGGAAACAGTTGAAATTGTATCATTTGTAGCTTGGAAATAAATGCAGCCATTTTCAGTCTCAGTAATCCAGCTGTGAAGATTTGTTATGGACAAGTTTTTTTTTTTTTTTTTTTACAAATTGCCTTTTAAAATGAATGTGGCATCCCTGTTGGCAGCCTCAATTAGGTGAAGGAAAAGCTTGTTTAACTAAAAAAAAAAAAAACATCCCTGTGCTGCAGCCTTATGATTCTGATTCTGTGCTTTTTCAGGGAGCAATATTGAAATACCTTCCCAGCATCATTAATGACATCCAGTCTGCGTTTGATCCCGTGGAACTCAGGTAACTACCCAGAGGATTTGCACAGCAGGATATGATAATTGCCTTACTCTGTGCAAATTATCATATTTACTCCCGAACAAAAAGAGGAATTATTCTCCATTTTTGCTGCTCTAAAAGCATCCTTTCCTGTGGACTGCTCATTACTCCTCTGTGGCAATAATTACTTGATGAGAAATGTGAAAAGCCTACAAATTGTCACACACTTCTTCTCTTTCATTCTCTTCTCAGCGTTCTCCTAGCGAAGTTCATTGAGAGCATTCCTGACTCTCAGCTTGTGCGTCAAAAGCTGGGCTGCTTGTGTAAAATGGTGGAGAGTGACCTTTTCAGGCAGCCAGGTAGGAGTCCTCGAGGCTTGAAAAGCGCATAATGACATTTCACCCAAGATTAAGGGAAGAAAACTGCTCTGCATCACACCTACATACAAGTTTGTCATGTCAGCTCCATTAATACGAAATAGCTGTGTGATACAATGAGTCTTTTCTGTGCTCACAGATTGTCGAGATGTGTTTCTGCCACTTGTTACTGACCAGCTGAGTGGGCAGCTGGACGACCACTCGTGTAAACCGGACCATGAGGCCTGCGCACAACTCCTCAGCACAGTGTTGGACAACCTGGACCGCAAGGACGTGGTGAGGACAATTTAGACACTCTGAGATCATGAGTTTAAATGGCCGGCACACACGACAGCTACTCTGCATGAGAAGGTGGGTTAAAGCAGCCGAAATTAGCCCACCATGACAAATATGGATAAAACTCTGACCTTCATTGCCACGTCAGAGCAAAACTGCTGCTGTGTGACCGGAAATAAGTCACTTGAGGTGATGGGCTCCGCTTAAAAAGGTTTTCTGGGCACGTCTACACAGAAAAAATGCCTCGGGGCAGACCTTGAGCATGCTGGAGGAATTTTATATCCCATATAGCCTGGTAGCACCTAGATGTCCCCCTAGTAGACAACTGATCTAAGGAGAAGAGGTACTGGCTACCCTGATAAACTCCATAGAGATAGCAACCTTGTTGGTTGGCTGATAATGATCAATGCCGTCTTTTTCCCATTCTTAAACAACCAAGCTGTTAATAATGCATTTGTATGGATGCATTTTTCTTAATCTAGCTATCTTGAAAACATCACACTCAAACTGTGAAAGAAAATACTCTACATCCCTCAAGGAAGAAATACATATTCCACAGCATGCTCCATCTTTTTATTTAAACTGTTTACCACACAGAACTGTAAGCTGCTTGTTTTATTTGCTCAGCAGTGTTTCAAACATTCCAAATTAAATTATAAATCCAACTTTGTGCAACATTTTCAAACACTCAATGAAGCATATACCTCAATGAGAGATGTTGATAGAGTTTGGGAGAAAAGAGAGTATTGGATTATTCCTTATTACCCCTGAAATCCAAATATAGTGATTTTGGACCCACATCCGACTGATACACATTCAGTAATGGATCTCCGCATCCCTAATTTGTCTCTGAGATGTAATGCTACTGCCCCAAAATGATGGAGGGGAATTTAATTTAGTTTGTGATGCTCACAGCATTGAAAAGTTGCAGCAACATATTTCCCACAAAGGATAACTCACTGCGAGGCTTTTCTTTACAACATCACAAATAGTGACAAACCACAATCTCCGAAAGCCTGAGGCGACATCTCCAGATTCTTCTTTTAATCTAACAGCAGGCAAAAACACAATTTGTATTTAGTGAACTGAAATTCACGACAAGTCCTTACAATTCAGAGGCTGTAATCATTAACATCTGTGGCATGTTTTGCTTGAAATATCGCTAAAATAGTTGATCAGTTATCGAAAAAGTTGCAAAATAATTGATCTCATGTTTGTTTATATCCTTCTACTAAATATTTTTCTCCAAGAAAACATTTGAAAGAACAAATTATCCACAGTAACTTGAAAGAAATGTATTTTTTCAACACTGAGCACCAAAACAAAAAGTATTTCACAACCTGGAAAAAGTGTGAATATATGCTGTTATTTCTTCCCTTTTTTTTGTGATTTGATGTAACCGACCCTTTGATCCTGAAAACCATTTGCCGCCTGTCTGTGTGACCGTGTTTCAGCGGGTAATTGTACCTGAGGCTGTTCTGTCTGTGCAGGGTCCAACCAGAGGGCACGTTCAGCTGATAATGGAGCGGCTTCTTCGCAGGGTTAATCGCACCGTCATCAGCATGGAGAGATCCTCCCCTCTCATTGTAAGGCACACTGCGGCGTTACAGCTGAAATATGCCCTTGACAAATACATCCTCAGCATGCATTTTAATAATAACTACACTGACATACACATACAATACCCAAATACAGAAATAAACTCATCTTTTAAGCGGTATAACAAAACACACAGGTAATACTCTTCTTTTTTTGGACAAGTATTCACTCTGATACAAGTGATTCATAGTTTACTCCTCCGCTGCAGGGACAATATCTCGCCTGCATGACGGCCATCCTGAAGCAAATGGATGACATGCATTACGCCCACTACATCAGCACCTTCAAGACAAGACAGGATATCGTTGTAAGTGTCCTAGTTCTACCCCTGCTGGCTACATCTCGTCCTGAAACATCTCATCAATAACAGGCATTAAACCACCCAGGCCACTTACTGCTTCTCCAGGGAATATTGATTATAGACATTTCATGCAATGGATTGGGCTGACATGATGAGGATGTCAGTCGTGGCTCTCCATTATGCTGTGGCTGCATCATGTGTTCGTGACATGTGGCAGCGCTGCTATGGACTTGCTTAGTTTGGACTTTACTCTTTGTATTTCTTCAAAGCAACTGTGTGTATCGGTGCTGGGAAAGAAATTAACATTTCAGTATCAAAAAAAGGATTTTGAAAACAAGATCATTGAGATAAAACGATTATTAGTCGTTTCACAATGATGCCCTAGTTTTTTCTTTTCCTTTTTCTAATCCAGCACATCCCACTTTTCCCTTACATTAGTGCACTTTTGCCTGTTTCGCTGTTCAACATGCAGCATGTAAAGACCTTTCTGTGGCGTCTGCAGTGCTCCAGCAATCTGCACATAAAAACAAACATGGCCGTTCTTGTAGGTGCACTTCTGCAGTATTTTATATCACATTTATTTTTGGTCTAATTTATTATTATATACTATATTTATCAGATTGGGTGCCTGTGGAAGTGCAATAACGTTAATGCATAGTTGATCTTGGTTTTTTGTTAATATTTTAATTTACACAATTTATATATATATATATTAATAATATATTTTATATATATATTTATTTCTATTTTTTCAATTTTATTTCGTTTTTTAAAGTTAAATCATATTTAAAGTAAAATAATGGAAAAATTAAACAAAACGTGTCTTCTTTCAGTAGTTACAATGTTACTTTCAAGGTTAATTATAATGTAATCCTTGCTTTCTCAACATAATTGTGATTATGATTTTACCATAATGGAGCAGACATGGTGTGCATACGCTTGCAGCAAAGATTTTACTCCTGTGCTTTCCTCAGGACTTCCTCATGGAGACATTCATCATGTTTAAGGACCTGATGGGAGACGTGTTCCCCGCTGACTGGATGATCATGAACCTGGTGCAGATGCAGGTCTTCCTGAGGGCCATAAATCAGTACTCGGACGTCCTCAACATGTACTTCCTGGATCAGGCACATTTTGAACTCCAGGTGTGTCTTTGTCCTCCCCCTCCTGGGTAGAGGTTACATTTCTTATTTAACAGAAAATCAGATGTTATGGGAAGGTAATTATGGTATTAATATTTATAAACCCTGTTCCCCTCGCAGCTGTGGAATAACTACTTTCATTTGACCGTGGCGTTCCTCACTCACAAGACACTGCAGCTGGAGTCCTTCTCTCAAGAGAAACGAAATAAGATACTGAACAGGTGAGGTCATTTACATTTCAATAAAAATGTGATTTCAATGGAGGAAACTTAATTTAACAGTCCCATAATTTAAATTTGCCGCAGATATGGAGACATGAGGAAGACTATTGGGTTCAAGATCGGAGATATGTGGTACAATCTGGGTGAGTATTTTGCACTTTGTGATAACGCTGCTGTTATCACAGAGTTTGTGGCAGTGTTTATTCAGTGCCTTCCGGTAATGCAAGAGGAATAACAAGACAATATTTTTATATTGTCCAGTTTCACAGTGTGTTGTTTGTTTTTTTGCCACATTATTGGATTTGTCCTATGTTTGTTGAGATATGAAGAAGCCGCTTATTGCCTTCTCCATACACTATGATATTTCTGCATGATAAAGCTTCATCGTCCCTCAGGCCCCCACAAAATGAAGTTCATCCCAGCGATGGTCGGGCCCATTCTGGAGGTCACGCTGGTGCCTGAGCCCGAAATAAGGAAAGCCACCATCCCCATCTTCTTCGATATGATGCAGTGTGAGCACAACTTCAGCCCCGGACGCACATTTGAAACGGTAAGAAGCTACATAACAAGTTCAGACCTTTTGTTGTTCTTTGTTTCAAATGTACTGAAGTACAACATTTGTGATGTGTATGACGATGTTGCCTTTTTATTTCCCTTTCTATCTTGGCAGTTTGAGAACGAACTGATTACAAAATTGGATCAGGAAGTAGAAGGAGGGCGAGGGGATGAGCAGTACAAAGTCCTGCTGGAGAAAACGTAAGACGGGGAGCAGAGTATTCTTTGTGATAGAGAATTCACATTGTTAAAATACAAAGGCATTTTTGATTGTGTTTTTGAGACATCCCTCAAGTGGCCAGTAGGACAGCACAGTGTGATAGAATTCTAGGCATAATCTTAATCAATAGATAGAAACCCCTCTGGGACAGAATATGAAAAATCTCTGAGAAATGCCCAAAAAGACTGAATGCGCTTTGGCTTTCTCCGAACCTAGAACTAGCCGTTTGTTTTTATGTGAAGATTGCTGGAGCACTGCAGACGCCACAGATACCTGTCTCAGTCCGGAGAGGAGCTGGCTCTGCTGCTCAGCAGCCTGCTGGAGAACCTCCTGGCGTACCGCACCATCACACATGACGAGAGTCCGGAGCACCGCATGAGCTGCACCGTCAACGTGCTGGTACGCCCTGTGCCCGTTTGCAGAAAGGGTTAACACCGCTCATGCAAGTTCATAAAGCAATTATCTGTGCTGCAAAGTGCTCAGAAGGAAGTGTTTTTCAGAGTGTGCAATTACATTTCTTTTCTCTTAAAGAATTTCTACAAAGAAAAAAAAAGGGAGGACATTTACATCCGGTGAGTCGGAAAGAGACACACAGCATCTGGATCTTGGACCAAAGGGTGCACTGTGTCTAACTAATGTGTTCTTTGTGACTAGGTACTTATACAAGCTGCGAGACTTGCACCTGGACTGTGAGAACTACACAGAGGCCTCCTACACTCTCCTACTACATGCTGAACTACTGGAGGTATCTGACACAACAAGAAGCCCTTGTTTCTCTACTTATTTTAAAAGTGTAACCCTTAATATTCCCATGCCTTTAACCATATTCTTAATTGATGATCTTATTTACGAAGTGGTCGGACAAACCCTGCGCACCTCATCTGATACCTGGAGACGGGAAGCATGTTTGGACCCAACAGGAGCTGAAAGAGAGGCTCATCCAGGAGATCATTTGCTATTTGGACAAGGGCAAGGTGTGTGTTTGCTGCTCATATGCATGTGAGCTGGTGTGAAAAGTTCCAATGTCCTTATTGTTATTGCATGATGCATACATTAGCCAAAGCAAAGTCTGAATTGCTCCGTCCGAGCAAGCATTGTGAAACTGGTGGGAAGGTTAGGAAGCTTTTTATTGTGTCAGTACAGTATTTAAATCTCTCACTGGCAGCCAGACTGTTTACCCTCGAAGCCGCGAGTGCAGCCATGGGTACCAGATGGCAGACTCTGGCTTGTGCCCCTGTGTTGTTTTGTTTTTATTTTGTGTTCCCTTTTCACTGAGTGATGCCCATGTCTTCTCAGATGTGGGAGAAGGCCATTGAGCTGGGCAAGCAGCTGGCCAAGATGCATGAGAGCCACATGTTTGACTTCATGGAGCTGAGCCAGCTGCTGGTAAGAGGACGCATTCCATTTGTATTCAGGCGTACAAATACAATTCCCTTAAAACCTCTGAAAAATGCAGCTTTAAATTCTGATATTAAAACAGCTTAAATGATTTAGTTGTGTATGCCTCTTTAAGGTTATTAAAATAAGTCTGATGAGATATAATGGACAAGAATTGTTGTTTCAGTACACGTCTGAGTGCAATTATTTGAGGAGATGGAGAAGATAAATGTGTTTACCCAACTGTTGCTGTGGAGTTTGCATTTATTATGAAACATGAACTCATACATTATCTCTGCGCTAGTAGTTCACCATGATTGTGCTCCCATAATCTATTCTTGTAATTAAATAAAACACACAAGAGTTCCCACATTCCTTTTTTTATTAAGAGACTAAATGAAATACTTTGGATGTACTGCACTTTATCATTTTCTTTATCCTCTGTCACAGAAAAAACAGGCCGGCTTCTATGAAAGTATAATGCATGCTATGCGGCCACAACCAGAGTACTTTGCTGTTGGATATTATGGCCTTGGACTCCCTTCCTTCCTCAGGGTAAGGAAATGATTACCTGCTTCAATAACTAAAGACTTGGAGAAAACACCATGCACCATGTAATGATGCAATGATCTTCATAAAGGTTATTGAGTTGTTGATAGCCCAAGGTCAGAAGGAATACAGTAAACAAGGACGCTTCTCATATATTATGTAAATAAGCTCAATTGTAATTCTAGCTTTTTATTGAGTTTTTTTCTTGTGTTGCTCATTGAATTTTTTCTGCTACAGAACAAGATGTTCATCTACCGGGGGAAGGAGTACGAGTGGCTGGAAGACTTCAGTGTCAAGCTGCTCTCTCAGTTCCCCAATGCAACACGCATGACCAGCACAGCGCCCCCTGGAGACAACATCTGCAACTCCTCTGGACAATGTATCCTAATATAGATTCAAAGGTTTTATTGTTATATGCACAGAAATGTCAACGTACGTCCCAGGCTCCTCCAACAATGTTACACATACTTTACTTATTACATAAAAATAAATAGATCAATTCAATAACAAATAGTGCAAGTGACATGATGGTGCTAGTCAAATCCAAGAATAAGTTAACTGTCTACATGTAATATACAATATGATAAACATAATGTGAAATGAAATACTGTACTTTGTAATACTGAATGAATATGTTGCT
The DNA here is from genome assembly GCF_000735185.1 of Notothenia coriiceps. Taxonomy (NCBI): domain Eukaryota; kingdom Metazoa; phylum Chordata; class Actinopteri; order Perciformes; family Nototheniidae; genus Notothenia; species Notothenia coriiceps. Next base: position 72,104 of record NW_011363184.1, on the reverse strand, counting down.
GTTCGCAGCAGAGCTCAAGGGAAGGGAAGGCGAGGAGGTTGACATCCGGACTTTTGTTTTAAATTCTTCCAAAACAAATGTTGTATACAAGTTCATGTCCTCGTTAGTAGGAATTGTTCAAAATGGACCAAACTGGAACTTTTCAACTAACTCTGATTTCAGGTCAATATTTAAAATATGTTTGATAATTAGTTTTATGACTTAATCTTGCACAATTATAAACATTGCCGTCAGCCTCAGTTGAATCTGTGTTAATTGCGGATAGGCTACACTAAAATGGTGAAAATGGTAAACATTATTCCTGCTAAACATCATCATGTTAGCATTGTTATTCTATAAATGTTAGCATGCTGACATCAAGATTTAGCCCGAAGCACCGCTGCGCCTACCTTCACACGACAGAGCTGCTAGCATGTCTGTAGACTTATTTCACAATTACAGATTTTAAAAGGTAATCTGATCCAATGCTGCTCAGCTTTTTACTGCTTCACAACATTATTCCCCGTTTTATCCTTAGCTGAACTCCACAGACATCCAGTGCTTTACTGTCAAGCCTGTTCTCACCGTGCCACGCCAGTTTAAAGACAAGGGGGTTCCAGAGCAGATATTAAAGTGAGGAGGGAACACTTAAAGGCTGATTTATCTTCTCGTGAACACCTTGGGGTTTATAGTTCTCTGGTCAAAAGACTAACTCACCGCTGTCCTTCCTTGATCTTCTGCAGCTATTACAGAACCAATGAAGTGGACCAGTTCAGCTATTCCAGGCCCTTCAGGAAAGGTGAAAAGGACCCAGACAATGAATTTGCAGTAAGCATTTTTTTAATTTACTTTACCAAGCCCATATGTCTATCACAATCATAAATAATAAAACGTATTAAAAAAATCTCACCCGTCACCCTTTAAAATGTTATTGATATTTATTCTGCTTTACAGACCATGTGGATCGAGAAGACGACGTACATTACACTCTATCGCTTCCCAGGGATTCTGAAATGGTTTGAAGTGAAATCTGCCACAGTGGTAAGAGGCCAACGTGACGCTCAAACCTTCTACTTTGTTCACAGTTTATTTCACATATAAATTCCCGTCATGCAATTCTCCCGGTGTGCAGGAGGAGATCAGTCCTTTGGCGAATGCCGTAGAGACCATGGAGATGGCCAATGAGAAGCTGAGTAACCTTGTGCAGCAGCAAGACTGCGATCGCTCGCTGTCCATCAACCCACTCTCCATGATGCTCAGTGGCATCGTGGACCCCGCGGTCATGGGCGGCTTCTCCAATTACGAGAAGGTTTGACTTTCTAGTTTAACGAGACACATTTTCCAGCAGAGAGCATAGATAGACAGATGCAACAGGAAATGAAAACAATTTGTAAGAGTAGAGAATCACAACACAAAACGTTTCTGTACTTCTGTACTTCACTGTATCTGTCAAGCTGTTCGTTGCATCTGTTCAGGTTTTAGTGCACAGTTTGCTCTAAAGTAATACATTTAGAGAAAATACTACTATGAAACATTGCAACACATAAGTCCTACAACTACAATCATTAAAATACATTTGTACATTTTGTAACACATTATATGAAGGTAAACATATTAATCAGTTGCTTGTTAGCATGCTTATTAGTAGCATATTGGTTCTTTTAAAGTGCTTATTGATGCCTTATTCTGCATGATTGTATTCTTCAACTACAAGGCCATTAATCAAGAGTGTTCCCACAATATTCCTTCTTATTGCTAATTGATAGTGAGAAAGGCTGCTGTTGTACATGAGTTATGATTTTAATATAATCAGCTCACTAAAAAACGTTAAGTAGTTATTTTCATTTAATAAATAAAGTATGCTCTTATGTAACAAAAACTAAAATGTTAATAGTATGAAAATAACTCTAAATCAAGTCAACTAACTCAGGATATGTTGCCCGGTCTGGGAGAGTAAACAGTTAGAGTTACTGACCAGAATAAAAAGGTTAAAATCCAACCTGCGTCCCTCTGCTGCGTGTGTACTCTCTATCTCCCTTCTTCAGCTATACTTATGAGGGTGGAAAAAAACCCAAAATAAAACAAATCGTGTATATAATCCTGCCATACAAATGGAAAGAGGCTCACATAATTGGAGTACATAAACAACCTTACAACAACATAATGTCACACTGGTAAAGCCTACACATATCAATATTAAAGTACTTGTGAATTAATTATGACCTTGCCTATAGAATAAATAACATATTTTTAGGAAAAAATACTTTACTTTATTTAGACACAACAGGATAATCCTTGTTTTTTATTAATACAAATTAGTTTTATTAATATAAAAAATGCTGTTCCTGTTCAACCACCTTATTAAATTACATGTTACTTGTTAGACGCTTTTATCCAAACTTACATACTCAATACTGTGGGCAATCCCCACAGGAGCAATTTGGGGTGAAGTGTCTTGCCCAGGGACACAACGACATGCTGACTGCAGTGGGGTTTGAACCTGGCAGACGGATGATTACACGTTTTATGCTGAGTAATAAAGAGCTAATATACTACTTGAATACATGCAAATAGACAACTAGTTATTGGCTAGTATGTGTACCTGGCTTCTTATTTGAAGTGTTAAATTATATTATATTTGATATATTATAAAATGTTTTCCATCTGGCCTCAAGTCTGTTCTGAGCTCCAAGGGTTTATTCATGAGGGAACTGCTGCGGCCTCTTTGTCATGCTGTGGAAACCTGCTCACTGTTGCTTGCAGTTATATTCTAATATGTTGTATAAAAGAGCAGCCCAATTTTCCTCCTGTTTCATCCTCTATAGGCCTTCTTCACAGACACCTACATCCAAGAGCACCCAGATGACCACGAGCGCATTGAGGTCCTTAAACAGCTCATCGCCCTGCAGGTAAATATCCTTCCACCGTTGTTGTCGTTGACACTGGGCTCAAAGCAGAACACGTTTTAGAATATTTAAGTGTCCGTCTTCCCCTCTAGATCCCTCTCTTGGCAGATGGGATTCGTATCCACGGGGAGAAAACAACGGAGCCGCTGAAGCCCTTACACAACCGTCTGGTTACTTGCTTCCAAGACCTTCGGGAGAAAGTGGAGAAGCATTATGGCGTCATAACCTTGGTGCGTTGCCAGCCGAAAACTCAATTTAATGTAAGAGGGTGCCAACTTAAGCTATTGGCCCTCTTGCCTTCCTATCAAACGCTTCTCATTCAAAGCAGAGTGTACGGTATATTAGCGCAGGACCATAAATCTTCCTTTAGCAAGTCCTGTGCGACCTGAGTTCTGCTTGTCATTGTGCTCCTCCCCTGCCAAGATCCCCCGATGATGCTTAATCCCATTTGTGTATCCCAGCCCTGCTCTCTCACTGAGAGGAAGAAGAGTCGCGTGGGCTCCGTAGTGATGCCCTACATCCTGTCCTCCACCCTGCGCCGCATGTCTACTGTCTCAACCCTCTCCAACGCCTCCTCCGGCCTCTCCAGCGGCTCCGCATCCTCAGACGGACCCTCCTGCATTTCCTCCCAAGAGTCAGTCCCCATATCCTCTCCCTGCTTCCTCTGTCTAACTGTCCCCTGTTGTCTGACTATGGGCCGATTGCAGGGAAGTGAACTAATCACCCCTTTATTTTTCTTTGAAACTACTAATTGGTCTTATTTTGTTGATACCCCGTGATTCTCAAATGTTTTCTTATTTTTGATTTTCTCTTAGTTAGGAGTAGTCCAGAGCACTCGCACAAACATAAGACAAAAATACCCAGTCCACAAATGGTTTGTCTAATGCAGAGACATTATAACACACATAACAAAATGCATATATTTGATGCAATAACATGTCAATTTTTTATGATTTGATTATTACATTTGAGGAATGAAGTGAATGAAATTTTAATTAATACTATAACAACCTTTGGATGATATTGCATAGCTTACTGAGGCTCTGAAAAACAAGGACAGTTAATTACATTTAACTTCTGCTTCAGTTCTTCTTCTCTTGTGGCATCTTTCCCATTGGGCATATGCCAGAGTACTTCCACACAGCACAACATTATATATATATATATATATATAAGGGATGTTACCTATGCTATAAATGAACAGTCATCATATTTTATGATCGAGGGGATTCGTTTTTGTGCACACCTGGGTTTTGATGGATAAGATTGCTAGGTGCATTTTGATTTTTCACACATAAAATATAAGAGAAATTGTGGAAACTGTTTCTGCGTTAGGCCTATTGTGATGACATCCCTGCTTTCTTTAAACACTGATATTTGTCTTTGCTCAAACCAAATCACTGTTTGTCTTTACAATTGTACACCTTTGTGCATCTCTTTCTCTGCCCCCGATTATTCACCAGCAGTTCCTTGTTGTCCCGTCCCAGCGACCGCAGGACCTCGGTTCTGTCCCGCTCAGAGGAGGACAACCGGATTGCTCGAAAGAACAGGAAGGAATGGAGCGTGAGCAAATCCCAGGTCCTTCTGGAAAGGCAATCGGATGCAGATGAGGTAAGGCCTTATGTTCAGATGCTATTTATATGTTCTGCAATGTTCCTTTGGGTGACCGCACACTCCCACTTGGTGGTGGAGAAAGGGTTCAGATGTACTTAGTTACCACTGCTGTTTAGTAGACCAAATCATATCAGTTAAAGTTTCTCAGTTGGGAATTGGGAGTAGCATCATCATGCTTGACTGTATTGGCTATATCTTTGGTTTTATGGTGTTTTCCAGACTCCTCCAGAGAAGCAGCAGAGACCCAAAAGTTTACAATTAGGAGACCGGCGGCTTACCCTCTCCCTGTTCCACGGTGCTTCATCCCAGCTCAGCCTGTCTAACCCTCTCAACCCGCTACCATCCTCTCCAAACACGCCTCACACACCACGAAGCTCCAGTATGTAGCCACAAACTACTGCTCTCTCAAACACAGCACTGCATGTCATCATTTAATTTTTCTCTTAGAAATATGCCTTACATACAGAAAAGGAAGAATACCATGTCTGCTTACTTTGTGAAAGCACATTCTGATCTATAGCCCTAATCAGGTCACACACACACATACACACACACACATACACATACACATACACATACACATACACACATTCATATTCACAGATGCATTCTGTCTGAAATGCTTTTCTTTCCTGTGGTAGGTTATTCATCGCTTCTCAGTGACAATGATGTCAATAATATTGACACCCCAGGGACACCCCCACCCATGCCTCCGAAGAAACACCCGCATGAGATTGACAACTTTGGGTTTCCTTCAGAGGTACGCCTGTTGAAGAAAAAAAACACCCCCTTACTAATGCATACATAATGAAGTATAAACATTAAAATATTCAGTTTTTTTATTTTTGAAGCCCTAAGATGAACTCTATTATCTCTTTCCCTACAGTTCACTCCTCCGCTTCCAATGAAAATTGAGAGCAAGCCTCCTCCGCCGCCTCCGAAAACGCGGAAGTCCATGTGTCCCTCATACGAGCATACCCCCCACTAAGCCTACACCTACACACCGCCTTTAAAGTTTCACTAATTCTCTGATTTGGCTAGGATGAAAGCGCAGTTTCACTTGTGGGAGGAGGAATGCCACAGTAGGTTACAGACGCAGGACCATCTACATGTGGTATATGCAAGATTTTTAGCAGAAAGAAATGTTTCTGATGCAAGTCACTAATAATTCCAAGCAGTTTTTATCTCACGATTTAGCTAAGGTCTTGTTTTTAAGCTGCAAAGAACAATATATGTATTTCTATGTCATAAGAGGGTACTACTGCGCATAAATGAATATATGATTTTGGGTACATATGGTCACTACAGACTTTGATTTATTGTGCTTTAATGAAACCGTCATTAGATGCTTTTTTTTGTTGAAGAAAAGTCAGTATGTTGTAGAGACTTCAGGGAAAGGAATGACCAATGCTGAAATGAAATATTTAGCCTTTATTTGCTGGAGTGACACTGGATGAATTGTTTTCCCCGACAGTAGATGTTTACCAGCATTCCATATCTGAGCAGGAAAAGCTGCATTAGATGAGAGCAGGGAATAATAATGTACAGAATGTAATTGTTAGTTTGAAATGTAGTAATTTTTGTTTCTGATGATGGTGTTCAGTAATATTTTAATGATCAAACCCATTTCCCCAAACCACAATGTTTTAGAGACACTGGATGGCATTAATGAATGTGAGGCAGAATATGCATTTGTTTTGATGTTTATTGTAATGATGCTTTCAACTGCGTCACGTTAATTTTGGAAGCGAGTTTTGCCTTAAAGGCATAGTTTGACATGAGAAATGCGCTTTTTTTACGATGAAAACATTGATGCAACCCTCACGTCTGCATGGCATAAGGTATAAATGTAGCTGGGTCCTGCCTTCAATTAGCTTAGCTTAGATTAGCATAAAGACTGGAGAAATGAAAATACAGCTTGCCAGGCTCTGTGTAAAGGTAACAAAAGCTGCCTTCAACCACTGAAGCTCACTAATTAGCATGCTTACTTGTTTGTTTAATGCTTACAAAACCCTGTAGTGTAAAAATGATAGCCTACTAGGGTTTTACAGGAAGTTTCACACTGAGCCAAGCTACCTTGTTTCCAGTCTTTTTGCTAAGCTAACAGACGAGCTGCCCATGCTACTGTACATACCCCAACTCATACCCACTACAAACGTGAGACTGGTATTGACTATCTTATTGACTGTTGCCAAGAAAGTAAATGAGCGTGCTTCACAAACGTTTCAATCTGGTCCTTATAATACCCTGAACGCTGTACGGTACACGCATAAATGTCTTTGAAGTTCACTTTAGTTTTTTATTTCAGGTCTGGGCAGATTTGCTATTTTAAATAAATTCATTATTGACATTTAAGTTATTCATTGAATTTGAATATGCTGATCTTTTGTATTTTCACATCCAGCGTGTAAATGGTAGATTTTCTTGCATCATAAATTGAGTTTTATTTCAACAAAGGCTATCACTTTACCGTTTTCAGTTTAACACTTTTAAAAGAAGCAATACAATTGATGTGCCTTCAGACTGATAAATATATGCATGTAAGCTGTTTTGAAAGAATGATCAAACTTAATCATTAAGTTATTTTAATTTTAGATTGTTTTACAAGGGATTCACTTTTTTCGTACGGTACTCATTTCCTAACAAGCATAAACGATTTTATACAAACAATGCCTCAAGAGATATATTATGATCTTTTTTTATGTACAAGCTGTTGTTGACTGAACAAAAATAAAGATTTATTGAATGACCAGCATAATCCAATTTTTTTTGTGTGACATTGATTGTTTGAGAAAGACATTTTCTTCATCCCCTGTCAACACAGTGAATACAGATTACTCTCCGTGCCCTACCTGGAAACACACGGAGACAAACTGGCATGGAACTGGTGATTTATGCCTGTTCTCCTACAAAAAACGACCAAATAGGTCGATTGTTTAAACAGCTTAGATTACGACCCATAGCCACGTTTTAAAGTGTAGCACCTCTAGTGGTCGTATAACAAACAACATGCTCCCGTTTATTCGTTTATTCACAAATAACCCTCTGGAAAATCCTAAATTGTAGAATAGTTTGGCCATTAACATGCTTTTTGATTAGATTTCTAGCGAGAAGTGTAGAATTCACGTCCAGTGGAGGTGTAGGATCTATAGTTTGATAGATATTTACGAAGATGATCTGAGGTCTCATCAGGATAACGTGCATGCAGTATGGAGCTAATTTCCTGCCATAACTCCACAAACAAACTAAACAGGTTTTTACAAATGCCTCTCAATTCACTAACAAACACAATGTGGTTTGCAAATACAAAACACCATCTACAAACTAATGCATTTAGTTTTGCAAAGAAAGAAAGTATCTATCAAATAAACACATACCATTTTTCTAATAAATAATTTTTCAGAGACAAATTCAGCAGGTTTTACAAGTACAAAACTTGTTTTTACAACTACAACACTTTTTTTTACAAGTACAACACTTTTTCTTCTCACTGCGGAATATTACTGCCAAAAGTCACGTGACTTTTGGCAATAATATTCCGCCGTGGCTGGCACATTGATATATATATATGGGCACATGCTCCACTGCAGCAGGGGGCGCTACTGAGTCCATCGGGAGGTTGAGCAGACCTTGCCAGTCTGATGACAGGTGTTTCTAGCGATCCAGCGATCTGTTTCCCGAACTAATTTCACAATGAGCGGCCAACAGGTGAATTTGTTAATTTTTCTGGTGAAAAAGCCAATGTTAACTCAACTAAGACACTTTATGCAGATAGTGGACCACCAGGTACACATTTCACATTGGTTATCTGCCAATATCACATATAATATAGAAACTTATCAGCAGGGGTTAAATTGGGTTCTCTTATGTGGGTATATTTACAATGAAAACTGAAAATAAACGTAATGTGTACCCAATTCAACCCCTGCTTACCAGCCATGGTTAAAAATCTAAGTTACCAAAATGTTTCACTTCACTTGCTCATCCTTTTCTTCTATCTCTAGGAATTGCTCGTACAAAGCATGCTGGAGAGGCACAAGTTCTACATGTTGTTAGAACACAAGTTCTACATGTTGTCCGTCAGCAGCCACTTGACATCGATTACCTTGAGTTTGTCTGTTCTCAGGAGGTTGTTCTTTTTAGTGCTCTCTCTAATCAGGTTCTCATCCCAAAGGCTATTGTAGATGCACTCACAGAGCTACACAAGTTGGTTGTTGAGGAAAGACAAAATAGGGTCCCCAAAGTATTAGTTCAGGTTACCCATGGAGTCACTGCGCGTCCAAGATTTGATTTATCTCCAGATTCCCTGTTACATCTTCTTAACCTGGGTCTTCCAGTGCCCTGTATTGCTAACCTAATGGGAGTGTCCACTCGTACTATTTACAGACGAATGTCAGAGTCTGCTTTCTCTGTCAGAGCACTCTATAGCACCTGTTCAGATACAGAGTTAGACAATTTGGTAACTGACATTAAAAAAGACAGGCCTCATGCTGGGTACCGCCTGGTTAAGGGAACCTTGCAGTCCAGAGGATT
>NW_011363184.1:48555-62011 GCF_000735185.1 Notothenia coriiceps | reverse complement strand
TTTCTATTTACAAAGTTCTTAACCAGAGGTTTAGAGAAACTGTACTGTGTCACGACGCTATAGTAAGTTCATTATTACTACAACGCTACTATGTTTTTCTTTTTTGATCGAAACTCTTCACCGCTGACTTGGACGGAAACCAACACGTGTGAGAAAGTCGCACTTCTGACCTGGAAAGACAAGGGGACTGTCTCTGTTAGTCGGCACGTTACAGTTGCAAGAGTTGAGGCACTAGACGAGATGGGATGGTTTACTTATCGTAAATATCACAAACCTAATTTTACACCAGGTTTGGTAAATAGAAGAGAAACAGAAATTTACATAGAAATATTTGTATAGTATATCTGTGTGATAATATTTTCGGTTGTTTTTGTACTATTAGTACTTTGGAAAGTCAAGAAATAGAAATCATTTATAACTCAAGGTATTAACAGGTACTTGGTGAGACTCAGGGATTAGAGACAATAAGATTTCAATTTATACCCCACAGTTTTACATGGGGCGTCAGAACTGAAGCAGAGTTCAAACTGTAACTTTCCTTGGTACATACAGTGAATGGAATTACCTTTAGGGTATAGACAGGTGACTAAGACACTTTCTTCCGTTCCCGACAACTCCGGTCTAACCAACAAACGACGTGGCCTCCTGTACTACAGATTTTTCAATTTATTTTTCCTAAATTTGCATAGGAAATATCTCCGCTGACACCGACACTACCCTCACTAGTTTCTAATTAAGGTATCAACTGCTGTGACATAATTTTCAAAGGCATGGTTTCAGGGATCATGCCTTTCTTGAAAAAGTGCAGGACCTCCATGCTTTGATACTAAATACTGCATCTCATGTTTTACACAACGTAACTGGCTAACGATTGGTATCTATATGCACTAGGGAATTTGGCCCAGAAAATGAACTTAAATGAGAACAATTTCTGTGAAAATTTGAATTAAATTATTTTACATGCAATATTTATTGACTAATTGGACCAACAAGTTAGGCCTTAGTATCCCCCACAAAATAATTGATCACTTAATTGGAACAACCATTTTACTTTCAGAGTTTTAACTTCCATCACTGGTTAAAAAACATGAAATAATAAAAATATGAAGCATAAATGTATGTAAACCATATCTTATCTTACAAACTATCCTTCCAGAATTGAACGCTTCTGGAGGGACGTGTGGTGTGCTGTGACCAACGTATTCTACAACATGCTGCACTCGCTAGAGGATGATGGTTTGCTTGACCTGTCAAACTTTGCACACCTCTTCAGTTGTCATTACGTTTTTCTGCCCAGACTACAAGCTAGTCTTGATATATTTTGTGGTGGTTGGGATAACCACCCACTCAGAACTGAGGGAAACTTAACTCCTAATCAGTTGTGGCACATGGGAAACATCCAGCATCCTGTGGCAGAACCAGACAATGTGGAGGTAAAGGGGGCATCATTGTGCCATCTATTAATATGTACTCATGTAAAGTTAGCGTGGGTGAAAATCAAAAAGCGTTTTAATGGCCAAACTATCCTACAATTTAGTATTTTACAGAGAGGGTTATTTGTGAATAAACGACCATCTGTAACGTTTGCATTCAACGGGAGCACTAGAGGGCGAACATTTTAAAACGTAATTATCGGACGTATTAAGCGCTTGAACAAACGACATATTTGATCGTAATAATTGGGCCTGAACAATCGGCATATTTGGTCGTATGAGTTGGAGGACTTGTTGGATTTATGCTACTTCCAATACAATTAGAGTCAGTGTAGGAAAATAAGGCTTCTTTAACTAAAAAAGCTTCATCTGGGGAGGCTGCCTGCAGGGAGGAGTTTATGAGATGTTTATGGAAGTTGTGTGATGGGTGCTGGTAATCTTGAATGCTAATGGCCTGTTCCTTCCTGTCAGATGGTGAAGTACGGGATATCACTCTTCCCGCAAGTCTCGGGAGCTATAAGCATTTGAAGTGATGTTCAACCATGCCAGGAGAGCAGCGTTGCAGGTTTGGCTGGATGCACAGGAACATCTCCATGGAAACAATCTGCATACTTTAAACATGTTTACAGCTTCATGCTGTAGAATCGGAGGACATCCATCTAAATCCTCTCGATCCTTTCATGTACATTGCAGACATTTTACAGCTTCCTCAACTGACAATACACCAATGATGCATCTGTGTCTAACTTTGAGTTGTTTTTGAGTCTGAAGTCACACACAGTTTCCATCACCTTCACAATAAAACTGCTTTTGGAAAGTTTTCCTGCAGAATAGAAAAAGACAGAACAAATATATTTGTTGTCCAAACACATGAAAATGTATCTTTTACAGACAGATTTAAGTGACAAACTTAAAATCTTCCTCTGCCATGGGTTAGAATAACATGAGACTAAAACAATAAATAAGTAATGGGTGGGCCAAATGTTCAAGATGAAAGTAGTAAAATATTAATCTTAAATATACATAATAAAAAACAGCAGCTGCATGTGTACTTCATAATTAATGACTTTATCAGATATTAAGCACACCGATGGTTGCAAACCCTTTAATATCATAAACAGCTGTCAAACATAAACTAGCGCATTTACAATTTTAAGATACATTTCTAGAGCATTTTAAGTTTATGCTTCTTTATACTTCAATATTAAAAAATATATATAAGAATCAGCTACAGCTAGTGACTTTTCAGATTAAAACGTTACATTAAAAAACATGATGTACAAATCTAGAACATTCAATAGTCGTTCTTCGTTTTTGAGAAGAAGTCTTTTTCTAAGAGCTCTTAATGCAAGTCATAAATTGGCACACTTGCTCGTTTTTGGAAATGTGCTAAAAAAAGCATGTGAAGGATGAAGTGGTTATGTGGATTGGATATGATTTTGAGCTGTCATGTATTCTGTGTATTTTGGCAGCTAAAGTGGCCAGTGCAAGGAACAACCAACGCAACATTGGTTGAAACACTTATACATTTGCAAGAAAGACCTCTCAAATCCTGTATTTCTAAAGACAACCCTGCACTTGGTGAATGGTATGATGTACTAAGAATACTCCCTTTGGAAAAGCTTTTTGGTATCATGTTTGTGAAGTGGCTATTCCTGCTGTTTTTCTGTCTATAAAGGTAGTTAAAACAGTACTGTACATGAAAACATTTGTTTCTGTATATTCAGAACTGGAAGGTGCCAGAACCTCAATGAACAAACTAAAAAATATATAATACACAAAATATAGAAAAATATCAAGCCATTGATCATCAATAATAAAGCCATGTTGAAGCATCATGCAGTTGCAGACATATTTCTGCTCTACATGGCTCAGATGTATGAAATAACAATTTTAGCAAATTGTATTCCATGTTGCTTTGTGACTGTACATTGTTGTACATTGTTAATGCATATGTGAATTGCCTTGGTGAGTAGGTGTGGAAATATTGTGTGATACAGTATGACCACAATATTTCAGCTGGCTGATTTTTCATCTGTGTGGTGTCTCATCCATAAAGAATGTAAAAGGGAGGGCTGAACCAATAAACAGCTGGTCACAAAAAGAAGGTTTGAGAGGTCAAATTGAGATGTATCTTGAGACCCTTTAAAGGGGGCCGACCCCTAAGTTAAGAACCAATGCAGTAAACGTCCTACCTGTAAAGTTAACGTGATGACCTGGCCCTCCGCTACAACAGTAATGACGCTTCTACTCGAATGCAACAAGCTAATAATCATGTCATATATTGTGCGTTTATATGTTGGCAATTTGGGGGAAAATCTACAAAATGATTTCCTTTACTTTTACATTTTAAATACATTTGTAATGCTTTCATCTGTAATAGACATTATTTTCAATATTGATATGGGACTTTTATTACTGTTACTTCCCAATAAATAAAAGAAGATAGAGAATAAATTATATAACATTCAGGAGTATTGCATCCATATTGGCCAGTATTGTATCATATTGAGCGGTTTTTGCCCTGATCATGCCAAACCCAACTCCCTCCAACAGAGTGAGGGAGACATGGGAAGGAAGCCGAGTCCTTATTACAACTTAACTCTCTTCGCATCAAAGGAAGATATGCCCTTTCTTACTTTGTCCATTTAGCTGCGGGAGGGATCCTGATCTTATGCACGGAGTGGGATTAGCTGCACTATTGTATCTCTGCTTTGAACCTCACTGGGGGATGCCAGGGGGTGTGAGCTAATGGAGCAATGCAAAGAGGTCTGCTGATGTTTTTTTAAACCCATATTTACCCAGGGTAGATGTGCTGGGAATGATTGCACTTTTAAGGACCGCCCTGCTTCACACACACAGTTACACACAATCACACCTGGGAGCTGTCGAGCACACGCCTGAGCATTTCTGACCAATGAACAGATTCACAAAAGACGGTGGCAATAATAAGTACTTTTCTACATAAATGCTCCTTTTGTCTGAACTACCTGCAAGCTCGCTGAGGTGAAAACTCTTAAAAAGGTCTGTGATGAAAAGAATAATAGAGAATTCAGACTGTGCCTACTTTCCTGTTTTATTAATATACTCTGTACTCTGTAGCACTGCCACATGTATTTTTTAACATTTTTAGATGGGCACTGAGTTGTCCAGGCATCCATCCTTGGGGATCTATTTTACGGACTATTATTTGTTCTCCGGAAATATTAATATTCATAGGTGCAGACTTATGTGATTTGGATTGAAAGCTGGTAACCTTGCCTCTGTGATCTGTGTGTCATTTGAGCGAATACCTGACTTAACACAGTTACCTTTAAATGTAATTAATATTGTTAAAGCAGGGCACTGGTCATTACCGAAACTGCTAGACACACAAAGGATAAAATAAGTGACTTTTTAATTATTTTTTAATGAGTTCACACAATGACACATTTATTCAGCACAAACACTTCCTGTGAGAAGCAAATGTGTGTCTCAGGTTTTAACTTTTTCAGGAGTGCTGGGTTTAGCTTTTTGTTCAGGCACCTTCAGACAATACAAGCACGGATATTCATCCAGGCACACGTTGAATTCATGTATCAGAGCTTTCCAGAAAGTCTTCTTCCCGTAGATCAGCACCATCGCAGTGACAGTCGTGTAGATGGACGTGAAAAAGAACGTGAGCCCGACGATGTTCTCGTGGTTCACCGATATTTGGTAGTTAACATACAGGTCGATGACAAGGAAGAGGATGAAGACAGCCACTAGAGATAAAGCCATCTGGATCACCCTCATCTGAGAGCCCAGCTTTGGCCTGTGGGCTCCGTTGGTGCTGGCTTTCATCTGGCGGAGATGGACGGCCAGGTGGAAGGAGATGGAGAAGCAGCATTTCACCATCAGCACCCCGGGCAGCACATCAGAGAGAATCAGATACATGGCTTCGTAGACGTTGCCAATGTTGTTGGTGGGCGTCAAAATCCCGCAGTCTTTGTTAGCAGCGGTGATGTTGTCAGATTTAAACACCACGAGCATCGGCATGCAGGTGCCCAGCCCTAACAGAGGGATGAGACAAACAGCCAAGGTCACATGTTTGAGGATGGCGTCCTGGATCTGTGTGTAGCAGTGGTTGGGCGTGCTCACCAGCTTGGTGCTGTAGTAAAAAGTGAGGAAGCTGGTGTCCCACATGATGGTGAACTTGAGGCTGTAGATCAACAGCAGCATGACGGTGTAAGGCCTCTGGTCAATGAGGCACTTACTGTCCACCTCATCCATGGTCATCCAGAAGTAGCAGATCAGCTGGTGGGCCACGTCAGCCACGGACAGAGCTAGGATGATGGTTTCAGAGGGACTCCACTTCTTTTTCTGCCTGTAGTTCCATATACTCATCAGGAAGATGTAGACATTAAAGAAGACGGTCGTGGTAGCCAAAAGACCCGTCATTACCCAGATGGCGACTTTATTCATATACATAATGACAATGTTACCCCAAATATATCTGCACAGGAAATCTTAATGGGGCCTCACTAGTCAGTGTAGGCTTCTCAAGTGTTATTTTTTTCTTTTTGGCTCGTTCGAAGAGAAATCAAGAAGGCAAAAAATGATACTCTAAACCAGAGGCTTCTTCGTTTCTGCTTTCAAAGAAGGGAATCAGTCACGGTTTGTCGTTGCAGCCTAGGGAAAAGATTCACATATTTAGCTTATGAAAGACGATCCAAATAGACTCAATTACGAAAAATATTCTACTATGGTGAAGAATATACGTATGTGAATCTAATGTGCAAAACAACGTCAAGTGCAGCTGAGATGAGAAGGTTAGAACAATTAGGGTAAGAAACATACATTTTTAACTCAAAACAAATCCTCCATGGGAAGGCTGAGGCTTGTCATCACTCTGAATCCTACTTTAGGGCTGTCGTCAGATCGTCAAAGGAAGACGTCCCATGTCTTATTCTAACCATTTTGGACTTAGGAAAAGATAACCGCAGTGCTAAAAGAACATGACTGCACTTACGTGATGGTGGACAAAGATGGATGTGTGCCATTTATCTATATATACATTTATGTTATTGACTGCCTAATGTTGTTATAAAAATCGCAGCACCAAGGAACTGTGGGTTGAAATTATTTCCTCTCTACTTGGCAAAAATGGTCCAGCTTTTGCCAAATAGGAAGAAAAAAAGTGATCATTGAAGCAGCATTTCCCTGCATTTAAAGAGTCTTACCACTCTTGTCATGACTTACACTGAATACTTTTGGGTAATTTCACTCTGTCTCTTCATAAGTAAGAAAAAAGTATATTCGACCGCTGCTGTTGTTTCTGCTTACACGCTCTGTGCCTGCTAGTTGTCACAATATGTTGACTTATTACCTTTCGTTGCAGAAGGATCCTTTGTGCGGTTAATCCAAGCATTAATCCTGGCCTGAAGATGACTGCGGGAAGCAAGGTGAAATCCTTGAATTTGTTTGCGTTCCTTGACTGGGATTTATATATAGGCATTGGGTATTTGCATCAGTTATGACCACAGGTAGTGGTGGAGGTGTATTTGCATTGACACGGGGCAGCAGGGGACGTGCTCATTATTATTATCCCATGACTTTACTGTATGTCCATCAGTGCAGCATGAGAGAGCCAATCCGCAGACCACCAGGTGCATGCAAATGGCTATTCGTGCAGCTTGGCCACATATTTACAAACACAAAACCACACACACACACACACACACACACACACACACACACACACACACACACACACACCCCTATTTACCTGATAAGAAAAGCAAATCACCTTTGAATCACCTTCAGGAGCCTTGCTAATGCATCACCTTATCACTGGAGTGCGTGCCTCGGAGGACACTAACTTGAACAAGAAGAACTAAGAAGTGACTTCAATTATGTTTTAGTTTAGATTTCCTTCAGATGTTTTTGGTTTGCTTTTTTTACACGCATACCTATTAAATAAAGCAAACAGGATTCCAATTACTTTTTTTCCCTTTCAAAACACAGCAACGCACATGCACCACAAAATTAGCCGTGTGGTTTATGTTTAGCTCAAAACCATAATTTGATCATTAAATAACCAACCATTCATTTCAAATTGTAAAAAAGAAATGTCTCTACATATACACTACACTAACTCTACACAAACCAAGAATCATATACATCTTTTAAAACACAAGCACATTTTTTCTTTCAATAAAAGGACAATTTAATCAACCATAGTAACCCCTTCAAATAATTATCAGTTGATGGTGTTACAAAACTTATTTTCACGTTTCATTCTGCATGGATGCAACAAACAATATAAAAGCAACATTTGGTTACCTCTGTCCTCTTAATATCTGCTCAGCTTTCCACTCTTCATATATTCACACCAAATTCCTCGTATGTGTAAACCTACGTGGCAATAAATCTGTTCCTGAAATTGATGTATGAATTTCTGCCTACAGTATAACGTGATTTAATCATCTTTACTTTACTTATTTACAATTGACAAAAAAATAAATAAATAAGAGTGACAGATATGCTGCAGTCAAAGCTAGCAGTAAGCAACAAAACATCCAACATGCATAGCCTTTGGCTCCAAATGTAGAAAAATCAAATACACAGACACAGAAATAGGGCGCCGAAGGAAAAAATAAAAACTATAAAAAATGCACATTGCTGTTCTAATCCATAGGGTTAGAAAGAGTACATCTGAATGTGTGTTGCCTCTCTGTGTGTTTATTGGATAGAAGCGCTTGCCATCCCATATCCACGCCTGGCAGTCTATGTTACACCAACATCCGCCAAACAATTCTTATCAGCTTTTCAGTATGCCTGTTGAGCCGATGTTCAAGACGACGAGGTTTTATACTGTGCAATGTTCTGAACATAAGTATTAATACCAGCATGCCCGCTTGCAAGCATTTATATAAGACCTTAAGATCCGTCATTTTGGCACTGAGTAAGCTGGTTTGTAAAGAACATGTTGACTCACTGATTATTCCTTTGAAAAAGAATACAGGAATTTTACGTGATTGTTAATGGTATGGACCACAACAGACAGGCGTGCTAATCTTTGGAAAATGTGACTCCAAATTGGACGAAAGGATGTTAGTAATGAACTGTTACATGGCTTACCAAGGTCTTCATGTCTTTCTTCATGAATAGCACCTTAACTTGGAAAAATTGGTTTCATAATGAGTTGTCGATTTCATACCACACAATACAAAGATATATTTCAAGGACAAATTCCGCCTTTATGCACAATAGCATGAAAAAGCTCAATCTCATGCAGAAACTCTTTGAGTTTAGATGTGAAAGAAAGTTCACAGTGGGAGCTTTGCTTTAAAGGAAAATAATGATTATGCCCACACAGTGAGAAGTTCTGCCCTCTAAGAAACTTATTAATAAAAGAAAATATATTGTGGTTTCTAAGTGGGGGTTGCCAGACAAGTATTTGTAATTCATTAGTGTATCTATTTCTGCGGTTCATGCAGGGATCAAAGGATCGACAGACAGAAAAGCGTAGACAGAGAAGTGGTCCTTCCTTTGGATAAACACTTTCTGACTTTGTTTTGAATTGAGCAAACAGAAACGCACTGACATGGACATAAATAAACAAACGTAGACAGCTGGCAATTTGTCTTTATGAGAAGACAAAAAGTACAAATAGTCAAACAATGCAGAGACATAGCAAACATGTTTGTCAGAGTGTGTTTGTTTATGTGTGTTTATTTTTGGGCTGTGTGTGCTGCTGGTTGACTTTTGAAGAAAAGCTTATCTAAAAGAGAGGAAAGCGTGTCTAAAAGTATAATTTTATGCTTTTTCATTTCTTCTCAACAAATTACCAGTCTTTACAGATTGCTGCAGAGGGGGATGGGACTTCTTAGGGGCCCTTGGCAGAAGTTATTACCAAGGGCTCACCAACCTTCACCACTTCTTGCAGCTCTTATTAATTCAACGTACATCTTTTGAAGATGGGACTAGGCCAGTGAAGATGAGCGCTGGGTCTGCAGGCACGCTGCTGACTCTGGATTCTGAGAGTGGCAGCTGCAGGTTACTGCCTCAAATACTCGACTAATAACTAGTTTACCGGCTACTGAGCAAAAATGGGAGAAGCACACAACTCAAACGAGACCATTTTGCAGTACTTTGTTCTGCAAATGAAAGAAAATCCAGGAGGCAAATATCCATAAGAGGATCAGAGGGAAAGATTTACTTCACCGTCAGTTTCCCGATATTATGTTTCATGTGCAGCTAAAACATCGTATTTGTATTTATCCATTACATTACTGGACCTTGTTCTTTAGATGGTGCTTAACTAACTCTGAGTTAAAAATCCGACATCAGGCTAAACTTGTATATTTTTACAAGCAGTTTTGAGGATTTAATTAAATTAATAAAGGAAGTTCTCCTGTCCTTGGTAACATAGGCTCTTATTTTGAAATGAAAACAAAATGAGCAGACAGTTAACACTCCTATTGTCTTCGTTTCCCCCCCCTTACTTTGGTGTTCGCGGTCAAATTAGGCTGGTCCTGTTTTAACTGCTATTACATTAACACAAAAAACATTAATCATCACCAAATTTCATTTAACACCCTTTCAAACTGTACGTATTGTATCAGACTACTGGTATACATGAAAAACTGCAGTACATACAACACTGAACATGTATTGTGTGTGCCAGGAGTGATCCTTGTGGGGGGATGGGCACATAAGAGCGGGAAATGTGTCAAATTGTTCTGTGTGTGTCTGTTTGTGAGTGCCAGGTGTGATTCAAATGGGGTGATTGGGTACATAAGGGGGGGGACACACACACACATCTAGAGTGTGTGTGTGTGTGTGTGTGTGTGTGTGTGTGTGTGTGTGTGTGTGTGTGTGTGTGTGTGTGTGTGTGTATTATCTGATCCGGATGGTTACTAATTCCTTTTCTTTATGGCGGTCATTTTTGACCGGGAACAACATGGTGTTACAAAGTTGACTAAATCATCAAATGAAAGTGGTGATCAGCAGTTTTATATGTTCAAATGTCTACTGTGAAGGATATCGTAAAGCCTTAATGCAATCGAATGTAAAATAAAAAAGTTATGATTGATGAAAGTACTCAATCGGTCAGATTTGAACCGAAGACAACAGGAGGGTTAAGACCATGATCAGTATTCATATCATTGGCTAAATGCTGATCATGCAATTATACGAGATAGGTGCATAATGTTCATCATCTCTTAATATGTGCGCTCCTGCATTGTTACTGGCTTCAATTTGTTCTTCATTGTGCTTCAAAATATGTATACTCCTCCATGATGATGAAACAGTGATGTTGGTCTATGTTTGGTGAGGTTTTCCCCATATACTAGAAAGACATTTTTTAATAATAATCCAGATCCAGTCAGTTTCATACGTTTGCTTTTTAAGTTAAAATCTTTAAGTTGAGTTTATCCTTTTTGTCTGACAAACTATATTTGGTGTGGGTCTTTTTCTTCACAAACTTTAACTTATTTTCATTTTATTATTTAAATTTGATTAGGTTTCATCATATATAAGTACAGGTAAGTCTTCATGATGAAAATATGATTGTAATGATTACAGATCATGCTCAGTAACCTACAAATGTATATTTAAAATGACCAATAAAGCAAACATCTTTCATTATTAATCTATGACAGCGAGCGAGAATAAAATAACATGTTTGGATGGGTTTTCTGGTTTAAAATCGAGCAGATTTGGTCACCCTGAAGTAACCGAGCCCTGAAAAAAATCTTCCACTCGGCTGACAACGAAAACAGATAACTGGACAGACATACATTGATGTTTGTCTGACCATGTTCATGCACCAAGGTCAAATATTATAACACCTAGTCTTGTGACATCTTCATTTGAACACATTCCACAACACAAACTCCTCTTATTAAGTTCTATTTGCACGAATGACCCTTTGGATTATATATTATTTTTATATATTTGCATGTTCAAAACTAAATGTTATGACTAATTCAAACTCAGTTTGAATTTTTTCAGAGCGATTGTTACATTCCTTATCCTGGGAAAGGGAGATATTTTTAAATGTGTGTAAATGGGAAGAGGTTGGTACTCTCTTAATTGACATCTTAGTTTAAAAAAATGTTTAATTGTACACATTTATACAAAAAAAGAGATTAATTGATTGGGTTCCATGTGCATCATAGAAAAAGGCACCCATAAAAATACAAGTATTTTAATATATACATTTTACATACAGTTTTAGAAAAGCTGTGTAACAATGAGAACCTATTCAGTAGCAGTGATTTGCTACAGCGAATCATGAAGCTGTACATTTATATTTGTCCAAGTGCTGAGGTAAGAAAGTCCCCCGTAGTCATACAGTATACCAATACTCCCATTATTCTCAATATGTATTGCACAGTTTGTCATATAGACTTCTTTACAAACATTGTTATACTTAAAATAGAAAGTCTTCATAAAAATAAAAAGTCCTCGCTTCAGCAGGCGTTGTTTCATATTAAAATAAAAAAGTCTATCATGCATGTGGATGGGAGTTACACAGCGTATCCGAATCGATTGTCATAATTGAGGGAGGCTCGCCCACCCTCAGTATTTGGCTGTGATCTGCCGTTACTCTCCCCTGCGTAGACGCCACCGTGGGCCGATTCACTGACACTGGGCAGCTGTTTCCTCACATCGCTGTACTGCACCCCTGGGTGGGTGCGGTACGCCATCACTGAGCGTAAACTGGAGTGTCTGCTGGAGTTTCTGCTGGTGGGTCTGCTGGTGGGTCTGCTCTCTGGGGCCGGGGCGTCCTCCCTGAGGAAGCAAGTCACACAGGTCTCCGTGAGATGATTTTTTAAATAATTTTGAGACTATTTCATGCATGATTGAAATTGTTTCCGGCTCTGGTGTAATACCTTATTTCATTTTCAACCTCTTTCTCATAGCGACGCTTATTGCAGCAGCAGACCAGGAGCCAGATGAGGAGCAGAAGGAGGAGCAGCAGCAGGAGGGCACCTATCACCGCCCCGACTATGATACCCACCTTATTGGTAGCTGGAAGAATAGAAATGGTGTAAGATTTTTCCTCTGTCAGTCTGAATATACCTGTATACACCCTCAGTCTGAAACACAATGCAAACAACTGTCTCTTTAAGGCCCCCTCCCCAAAAGCCCAGTCTGTCTGGATAAGCTTGCAAGAAAAACTGCAAACCTGAATGGCTTATTGAATCACATGTTTGCAGGCCTAGACACATGTTTAAGATCAAACAAGTGCAGCTCTCCTTTTTGTGGTTCCTCAATAGACTTGCCAAAAGACTGCAGCAAATACTCTAAAGCATGTACTGTATAAAACATAAAATCTTGAATTAAAGAGTGCCAAGTACTTGAGAGTAAAAATAGATGATGACTTACGGTTGTATGCATGCAGTGCATATTTACACTGTCCTTTGCCCACGGCATTTTTCACCTCACACGCGTAAATTCCAATGTTGCTGTCCGTATGGTTCTTTATCAAAAGCTCTCCAGTCTCTAGGTCTAAATGACAGGCGACAGCATTTAGTACAGACATATTATATAAGATAAACATCATGAAAGTATAATAGAAAAGCCTTTTTGTCTGTCAAGCTCACTTTGGATGGCGTCAGCTGGAATCGCACCTCCACTCTCTCTCCTCCACGTGTAAGAGAGAGGAATGGATCCCTGACGAGATTTGCAGTTGAGGGAGACGGGACCACCTTTCTCCTCCGGGCCTTCAACCCAACACTTTGGGGATGTTGGGGGAACTAGTGAATAAACATAAACAGCATGATTTAGTGCAGGGGTGTCTAACTCAAATACACAGTGGGCCAAAATGTAAAAATCGGTACTAGTCGAGGGCCGGACTGGTTCAATGTTTATTGCAAAACTTATTGAAATGAACGTATTGCACATATTAAACCTGGAACTAACAAAGCTTAAATTATTGCCTATAAAAACAACATTAAATAATTAGTTGCATTAATTTCTTATGGCTCTATCTGCAGCTTTTCCGGAGTCATTTCTTATGATTACATTTTTCTACAGGCCAACAACAG
>NW_011363184.1:35695-48465 GCF_000735185.1 Notothenia coriiceps | reverse complement strand
CAGGTTCTCACAACATGAAACATAACGAACTGACAAAGGAACAAAGAAACACCAGGGCTATATATAGGTGAGGGGGATGGGCACAGGTGAAANATTTCCCTCAAAGAAAAAAACAAACATGCCCTGTTGTCGCAAGAAAGAAAGTGCAGAAGGAAACATCCATTGAAACTCAGTGTTCTGCTCTGTGATGCTAGTTCAAGCCAGATACTTGGCATCTCATCTTGGATTCAAGTTCATCAATGTTTGGGCTCAGGCTCTGAGCTGAGGAAATCCTCAGGGTTGAGTGAAGGTGTGCGTGCAATATACCGGAGCGCCAGATCTAATAGTAATTGTAAATTATCCTGCGGGCCGAAATTAAATCCACCAAGGGCCTGATTTGGCCCCCGGGCCTTGAGTTTGACACATGGGCTTTAGTGTATTGTGGTAGGGGTAAAGGTGTGAAGGAGGATAACAACAGAGGAAGGGCGTGATCACTGCAGACAGGAAGAGAAACTGAACTGTTTCCCTCCACATTCCTTGTGTGTGCGTAACATTTAAAATAAGAAAGAGAGGGTTGTGACATGAACAAGTAAAACCGGTAAGAAAGAAGTTCTCCTCACCCATCACATTCAGTGTGACTTTTCTCATGTCAACACCCGGTGCCTTCTTGACTTTACACTGGTAGGTTGCTGTGTCTTTGAGAACCACATTAGAGAGAGAGACGGAAGCGTCGCCCTGCTTGGGGTCCACTATGAACTTGAGCCTTTTGTTCACGCTGGGGTCTCCGTAGCGCATCGTCTGGCCCCCTGTATATGATAAAAGCTGAGATACAAAGATTGGGTTGAGTGATGACACGTCTTCAAAGCAGGTTTTCCCACCAACAGAGCCCAAAGGTAGAAAACCATAATAACCCACACTCTTGCATGTCTAATGAACGCTCCTTCAATTTAGACAACTTCTCAGACAGGTTTTTCTTCAACACCTCTCTGTCGTCTGACTCACACATACCAGTTGGTCTTTCTGTGTCATGTCCGGGCTAACATTGGACCACTCGATGTCCAGCTCTCCCGTGTCTTCGGGGCCGAGGGTGTAGGTGCATCCCAGGGTGACCGTCTCCCCCAAAGCCTTTTGGATTGTTTGCGGCCCCGAGGTCGTCACCTGCATCGCCTCAGTCACATCTAATGGGTCAGAAAAATTGTCAGATTTTCGTAATCTTAAATAGATGCTTCTTCCTTGCTCCAATTTTCCAAAAAAATATACCAAGGCTGAAGAAAAACACAAAACAAGACAAACAAAACCCAGTTCTATCTCAAATGCATTCATATTTTCCTAGTTTCAGCACATAAACAGTCTGTGAGTGGGTGCTGATCTGAGACTAATTGGCCTTTTAAGTAAAACTGCCGAGTATTCGGAGCTGGAATAGAAGTCAAATTGTTAGTTTGTAAATAAAAATGAGTTACGGATTAATTTGAGACCCTTGATGTGCATTAGTTGTAAAAAATATGGGTAAACAATGATGAAAACTGAGAAGGAGCGGACTTGAAAATTGTACTTGACAGGTGGCGGTTAAAAGCTACTTCGGTTGACACACGCCCTGCTGACTCACTGTTTATGGCCATGGATTTTATTTGTTGTTGATAGCTTGACACTTATAGAAAGAAACCAGTGTTAATTGTAATATGTGTCGACGTCTTTCCAAAGATCCATACAATTCATCTTTAATGTTGTCACTCCACTTTTCATACATTTGGAGAAACCTTCCTTTCACCATTTCCCCATCTTAGCAATCAACCTTCACTAAATGTCTTAATAGACTGCGTCGATAAATCAAATCAGCCTCTTCATTGACACCATTAAAGTCAGCTTACTGTCTGAAAGCACTTCAATGAAACTGGAACAAAACAAACTACATTTGTAAAAGCATCTGATAAAAGAAATGCTGAAAATTGGTCAGTTAATGGATTCTCTACAAAAGTTCCTTTGCTGTTATCTATATGTGTTTATCATGTGTAAAGGCATCCTATCCAATTATCCAGTGAGTGCAGTCACAATAAAGCCATTTTTTAAACTGCAAAGATCTTCTACTTTTACCTCCGACATACTGAACAAATCTTTAAACAATAATTGGTCATATTCTTATTGTATTTGCTAAAGTCTACCATAATGTTTGTGTGCAGATTTATTGATTGTTAAAAATAGTTTTTCTCCTTCCCCCCCCCCCCCCCCATATTTGCTCTGTTTGACACAAAGTGCTGCAAATAATCAAATCCTGTCTCCCTGTGGACTTACTAAGAGTTGTGCATGTGTTTGATAACACTTTCACTCTGCCGCTAGCATTTGATTTGACTTTTTTTTTTATGTTGTCCGTGTATCAAATTAGACAGCCTGGATTGAAGCCCAAGAGTAATTTATCAAAAGGGAACAATAAAGTCTCTCAGTGTCTTACTTTACAAATGCACACACCAGTTTAAACCTTGGCAACAGGAGCACATTTGAAAAAAAAAAGAGCTGGTCATGTACATGTACACGCCTCAATGATGTCTGCAATGCAATTCCCCCATACTGTGGGATAATCAGCTCAAAGCATCTCAGCTGGCCTGTAAATTAGTGGGTCACAGAGAAAGAAACAACACCAGCTCTGTCTGTCCTTGTTTTTTTATGATCAGAGTGTGAAAGATTTCCTGACAGTCAGTCATGTTGTATTTCCCTTACCTGCTCACTTAAAATCTACTACACATTCCTGGGATATAAAACGAGACTCACCTGTCTCCAGCCGGATTGTTAGCAGAAACAACACAGCCAGCTTTAGCCTTGCACTTGAGAAAACAGCTTCCATATTAACCCTGAAAGCAACATGAAGTGAAGAAAGTGTTCAAAGATTATTTTCTGTTACTGTTTACTTCCTTTGTATTTTGTCTCTAATTTAATAAAAAGGAAGTGTGAGGATCTCTAGAGCATGGCTGCCAGCCACTCTTCTAACACAGTTGTTTATCTTTAATCTTTAACAGTGGGAAGTAGAAGAATTACTGCTCTCACTTTGTTCCCTTTTCGGGTTGTTAGCAGAGCTAGTGGTCTAAAAATGAATGTAAATATTAATTGAAAACAAGCAGAGGGCAGATCAGGTGTTTCTTACTTAAGTAAACACTACCATGAAAGTTAAATAGAGAAAAGTAGTTCTGACATACCTTAAGGAGAAGGAATAATCCACAGTAAAAGTATGTCCTTGAAAGCCAGGCAGTGTCTCTGTACTGGTGGAGTTTGCTTATTTTGCTCTCAGGTGAAACTCAGGAGCAGTTACTAGACCACACCCTCTCTGTCCATAGTGCATGTGTTGGTCACTCCTCGAGTTGGGAACATTTAAAGCCCCACCCAACAAGGTTTTGTTCCAGGAAATGTGTTTTTGTTGGTTGGAAATGTGTTAATTTTTTAACCAAATTAACCAGCGTTGTGTTGGACATACTGTTAGTATTTGTTTTGTAACCCCAGGCTTCTGTGACAGAGATTAATGATTACCTACCACTTCTGAGTTGCTCAACAAATATGTTGCTGCGCTGCTTGTTCTGCTCATAAACATCTCTCATTCCATTAAAGTACATATAATTACCTCCTGTGTGTCAATATAATGTGCTGTTTTGTATGCTGTGTTTGTGCATTGCTGGAAGAAGTAAATATTTTACTCAAGTAAAAGTAATAATTCCACAGTCTAGAAATACTGTGCTAAAGGTAAAGTCGGCTCATTCACAATATTACTAAAGTGGAAATACAAAAGTATTAGCATTTAAACATATACTTAAAGTAAAGCTAACAGTACTCAGTGGAGATAACTTGAATTAATGTGCCAGGTATCTTAATCTTAATAAAAAGCTGTGATTATTAAATTAATTTAATATCTGTATTAATTATTTAAACTTGCAAATTAACTAGAAATATATTTAGTGAGTAAAAAGTACAATATTTTTCTTCCAAATTTGTGTGGATTAGAAGTACAATTTAAAATGGAAATACTCCAGTGAAGTGCAAGTAC
This sequence comes from Notothenia coriiceps, assembly GCF_000735185.1. Lineage (NCBI taxonomy): Eukaryota > Metazoa > Chordata > Actinopteri > Perciformes > Nototheniidae > Notothenia > Notothenia coriiceps. The sequence continues at coordinate 44,462 of NW_011363184.1, read as the reverse complement.
CTCAAAAATGTACTTAAGTACAGTACAGAGTGAATGTACTTAGGTACTTTCTTCACTGCTGTAATGTAGTTTGAATGTATTGAAATAGATTTATCAAAAATATCAACAAATTCTTCCTTAGAGTTGAAAAGTGGTGACATTTTTTAACGTTTCGAATGGGCCAAAGAAATGCTGAATTTCCAACCCTTCTCCGACACACCCTCCTGCCACACCTAAGAACACTCAGACAACGCAAGACACAATGTTTTGATTCATACGTCACTGTTAAGATGGTGACAGAGCTGCAAACTGCTCTAGTATTGAGTCATTAATCTAAGTTTTATCGGGTGACCAACAGAGGAATCACTAATTCTCCGAGCTATTAAAACCTACAGCCAGTATCACAATTTCTTATCAGCTATAAATGATTTACCCAAATAGAGAGTTTGAGTTGGAGTTAAACATCTACAGATCAATGTTCAAGGTGTTTTACATCATCTGTTTTAATGCACACAATTCTACTGTGGCTGATGACCCAAAAAACGAAAGGAGGGAGGTTTCAGATGAAGTGGAATGGAGCGGTGAAATTACTCCATATTGATTTTGTGAAGAGTGTACAGTAGGTGATGTGAGCACGGAGCATGACGTTTGCCATTAGGAAGTGCTGGGTTAATGCGATCCTGCCAATAATTTTCATTAACGAGATGAACAAATTACCAGTGCTCGAGATGGAACATTATCAGAGAGCACATTTTGATCAGAGAGTAAAATTAAAAGCAGCGCCATCCCCCCCCCACACTTTGTTCAACGCTGTGTGTGTGTGTGTGTGTGTGTGTGTGTGTGTGTGTGTGTGTTTGTGTATGTGTGTGTGTTTGTGAAACTGTGTTCCTGAGCTTCATGCAGTTTGCATCGTTGACTCCCCATCTATGAAGCTGTGATCCTGCAAATGTCAGGGTGTGTGTGAGGCGGTAGAGCTGCTCTAACCAGCAGGTGGTTAATTGCCCCTCTGTTGTAAGAGAAGGTTCTGGCACAGGAGCACTGAACATGCTGCGTGACAGGACAAGGCGGGGCCAAACAGACATTACTGGGACATAAGACCAAAGCTGCAGGAGAGAGCGTGTCAACAGTCTGCATGAATATATTAGTGACCTCTGGACACAGCAGCCTTTTGTCACCCCGAACTGTCTTAATCATCCAACTAAACTTGAAGAAAGGTAGCCAAGCGTTGTCTTTCCCGCCAAGATTTGCTATAACCCCATTTATCCTTCCAGATTTGGCAAAGGTAGCCTGATCACTCCGCAGGGTAGAAAACAAACCACCTTGACAGATGTCCAAATTACAAGTAAACAGCCTCGCAGGGGAGGCAAACAAATGACCAACGCAGGGAGGGGAGCGGCTACAGAAAACAAGCTAGGCTTGCCAGCAGCCTAACTGAAATAGCATGGCAGCATGAGTCACGGTGTGTCAATGTCAGGCAGCCGGGTCGGGGACATATATTCCTCTTTTTTAAGGTGGTAGGCCACTGGGACAAAGATGGTGCTTCTTGGCAGAGGGAGGTAGTCATTCAGCCTTCAAAGAGCAATGTGAGTGGAATAGAGCAATATTCATGACCCTCTGAATCTCTGCAATTAAATGTCCACTCCGACAGGGAAATTGATTTTTTGTCTCTTTACAACTATCAGCCGTTATAAACAGATGTCCTGCCCATCATACACACATACTCTGCTGCCTTGGTGGTGTTAGTTACACCATGGAGTAATGAGTGAAGAGTCTACATCCAGTTATGTGTGTTGTCTTGTTATATTGTGAATCCGGTGTGATTATTCCCTCTCGCTGAGCAGAACACAATTTCAGCTCCTGCTGCCCTGCATGCTCTCTATGTTGCATCCTGCAGAATAAATAATGGAGGCAAATGCAAGGATTCCTCTCAACTTCTGTGATTCTTCATCTCAGTCAGCAACCCACTAAGGAAAGGGCACACAGTAACTATCAAAACATGCTTGAATGATGCTGGAAACAGCAGGACAACACCACAGTGGTTGCCTGTGCTACAGTGTGCTTCCATTCTCTATTAATTACATTCAAACTATTGCAGCTAGAGACACCATTATCGGGATTTTTTTTCACAGCTCTCTAAGAGGATATAAAAGAAAATGTAGATGAGGGTCAAATGAGAAACAGAGAAAGAAAGATTAACTTCAGCCTGAGGAAACAACATCCCATACTACCTGGGCTGAAATCTGACAAGGGTGAGAGGGGTTACTACATCCAATAGCCACCAAGGACACACATAGAGTGTTTTTGTTCCAGTGAATCACTTCCACTGTGAATTTCTGTCCGTGTATAGACAATTATGATCCGCAGAGAGTCCATCCGAACAAGGAATGTGTGCCAAAACCTTATCCTGTCTAAACAGAAAAAACTCTGAAATTAGGCAGGTGCAGGAAAACCCTCATGAAACCAGAAGAAGCCCTGATGGTCCTGCTTCATTTTCTGTAGGTCTGTCCTCAGGCATGGTTAAACTTCCAACATCTGAACATGAAAAGGCAGCGCTCTATAAGAAATCCGGTTTATGAAATATGGAAGTAAATGTATCGTGTGTATACTACTCCATCCCTCCCTTGGTTCACAAGCTGCCCACCCACATAAACTCCAGCACACACACACACACACACACACACACACACACACACACACACACACACACACACACACACACACACACAGAGCCTCCAGCAACATGAGCAAAAACGGTGGACCCCATAATCCAATAAGTTGTGCTTCTTGTGCTAAACCCAGTGAAGTTTGGCACACAGAGGGAGTCCATGGAGACTACTGTCCCCTAAGCCTCGCTTGCAGGAGTGGGATAGAAACTGTATTCTCTGAAATATAACTTCAGATCACTCCTCTCCCCCGCTCTCCTTCCACGATAGCGGATATTACCCATTTGGGAAATATGATATAATGATGTAATTTAAAGCTGACTTCACCATTAAAAACGTTAATTAATTAAAGAAAAATTATTGGAAAAACAGTCTTGTTCACAGACTGTGTTGTGGAAAAAGAGAGGTGGTGAAAATGGGTTCAATCTTCTGCTTTATTGTCTGTATCCTCACTCAGTCAATAATACAAAAAACATATTTATTTTGAGTAAATTATTTCCGCAGGATTGAAACTCATATGAAATGGGTTTGCATGCTCGGCCGTGCTTGAAAGCAACATCATAATTTATAGAATGGCTGCAATTATCATCAAAACACTAACAATAGTTAGTGGAAAACAATTTGCATTCGTTTGATGCTGGTAGTCTGTGTTGTTTGCTGCAGCTACATATTAGTGAACTTGCGTTTTTTTGTAGTCAGGCAGTTGTATAGTGAATTTGTGGCACGCTGTCAAACACACTCACAATTAGCAATAACACACTGACTGCTATTACACCAATTGGGAGGGCGCTCCATGTACTGTGTGTACAAACTGCTGCTAATCCTTGCTCTAACCTTCGATGTAACCCCAACCTAATTTAAATAATTCATAATTTTAGGGAATATAGCTACTCTCTCTTTTAAAGTATATAACAACTAACCTGCTCACGTGGCTTCTGTGTGGGAGAACTGATTTGTGCTTGAATAGTGGTTGTTGTGTCCCAAGCTGCTTTAGAAGAAGGTCTTATTTTTCAGTCAGTCCTCTATGATTTAAATTACATTATAAAACTAGTCAGATATTTAATAAAATATAGCCTCAAGGTGATAACAAGCAACCAATGTAACATAATACATAATTAGATAAATCTCCACAATGAGAAGTTGTTTTGGATACACTTTTCTTTGAATGCCCACTTGGCTACTACTTCTGTTACATGATGAAACTACAGAGATATTTAATAAGATTTATTTGCAAGTTGATCAAAAGAAACTGATATCAATCAAGACAACAAAAGAGATTCCAATGTCAGGTGTAGACTGGAAAGTAAAAGACACAATGGAGGGTGTGGATCACTTCTGTTTTGCTAAAGAGAAATAAACTTGACTTTAACCCTTTCAAAGTCTGTTCTTAATTAATGAAAGTTCATTGTAACATTGTATTAGCCTAAAAAAGTATTGTTCAGCTTTCAGTTGTAATAATCCTTATCCTTTGTTGCTAGGGACGGCCAAAAATATCGTACATGTAAGTCACATGTGTTAATCATTATGTTCACAGCAGGTAGTTGTTTTTTTAAAGATTTCTCACGCAGCTGGAAAGTATGGTGAAACTATACCAAAACATTAAAGTCTCAGGACATAAAACTAAAACAATAAGACAATAACAAGCTCTGTGAAACTGCTTGTGACGACTGAGTGTTATGAACCGAGACACAGGACCCAAAAGCAGGACTCGAAGACAGTTGTCCAAAAATAGAATGTTCTTTAATAACAAAAACTAAATCGTACTTTCAAAAAATAGAAAGCAGTTAAATAGCCAAAGCTAAGTTGTACTGCAACACAAAAACTCACTTGGCAAAAGGTCTAAATCTCAAGGTAGGTATCAGGAGTCAAAAGGGCCCAGGTTCTCACGACATGAAACATAACGAACTGACAAAGGAACAAAGAAACACCAGGGCTATATATAGGTGAGGGGGATGGGCACAGGTGAAAACTATCAGGGCAGNAGCAGGGGTGTCCAAACTTTTTTCCATGAGGGCCACATACAGAAAAATATACGAAGGGCTGGGCCACTCACTAGAGGTTTATTGCCTCATAAGTTCAGTTATAAGTTAGCAAAATCAATCAAATGATGCTTGTGAGTGTTGGCAGCTCATCCCTTAAAACAGAAGCCTCAGATTGATTATGGAGAAATAGGAAGGGTGTATTTCAAGCTTGTAAATAAGTCATTGGGCTTTTTTCTTATCAACTAAGATATGTTGGAAAAGGTTTCCAACTTTAATTGTCTGAATCTATTTGAAAAGTGGTCTTATTAACACATGAATACTACTGTGTAATATATGTTTACATTTATGTCTAAGAAGTACAATATAAGACAGGCTCAAGTCTCATTGGGCCATATTCCATTATACTTTTAGACTTAGCTGAGGGCCAATTCAAAATGGCCCACGGGCCGCATTTGGCCCCCGGGCCGTAGTTTGGACACCCCTGGTCTAACGCTCCCCTCTCCCACACAAACACACTCAGACACAGCATCTACTCAGATATATGGGTGGTGGATGGTGTGGGTGGATTGCCGGCTCTGAATTGAGCTGCCCATTTGAACTGGATAGGGAAAAAAGATTTGTCTAACGTGATAAAGAGAAAGAAGTCCAACCGAAATAGCCGCTGCTTTTCATTTTGGGATTCTGCTGAACTGTGAACTTCCTGCAGTGAATCCCTCGCTTTGCTCCACTTAAGACACACAGACGCTGAATATCACACAGCTCAGTGAGAAAGAGATGGGCAGGAGGACCGTTCAATCTGTGCAGTTTTTCTCCATTGTTCAGACGGACTGGTGCCGATTTTGAGTTTAAACGCTGCCAGGACCATAACAGTGCTTTAGTGCATAGCTGTTAAGTCTTCATACCCTTAAACTAAATTATTAATCATGTCTTATTCATAACAGTGTGTGAATTTACAAAGAGGAGTTAGCAATCGACATATTTTATGCTGTCTACTGATACATTTTAACTGCTCCATATATTTATTCTCATTTACATCAGGCAATATATTCTCATCCACATTACAGCTCATATGTTCCATGGTAGCCAGACACATTGGATGGATAAAAAAAAAGAAGCTTTGCATGTCCTGGATTTGGTTATGAGAAAAATAAATAGGCTTTGAGTTGAAAATGTTGTCTCATTTGTTATGTTGCAGTTGAAACACTGTTTCTGCAGCAAAGTTCAATATCCTGAGTGTGTGTGTGAGTGTGATAAGGTGCTGTATGCTCCATCAGTTGCATGGGTCAATCCTCATCAAGATGTTTAATGAGTGCTTTAATGACTCAATGCGCAAATGAGCTGAGAGGATAAGCTTATAGAGTGGAGTTGACCAGTTTTTTAGATCTGCATCGTGGTACACATCTTACATCTTATGATAAATCTTTGCTTCGTAAATTAAAATAGATGTGATGCATTGTTAGGATGCATAAACGTTTATCCTGGCTTGTAGTGTGTATTGACTGCAGCGATGGTGGCTATCATGCACAATTTCCCGATTTGCTCATTAATGTGCCACTTGCAGTATTTAAATGATTTTGACTTGGAAATTAGATTGCATAAATACATTGTGGAGAGACATGTTTTTTAATCAAGATTAAGATTTTTCAAGCGTGCTTTATTACTTGCGGCACTTCCAACTTAATGCAAGGTTTAAAGGAAGAGTCGTATCTTTTAAGTTGTAATTTATCATAATAAATATGGGCCCTATAGATTGTTTTGAGTGGATCTCACATACAGAGTCATGCTGTCGGAAACACTCACTGGAGCACTGAGACGTGACCTCACAAATGTGCTATTTAGTCTGGTTCAAGTTATCTTTGATCATAAAGCCCTTTTAAAAAATAAAGTATACATTCAAGACTGTTTTTGAAGGTTAAAGTGTTTAGTATAAAACAATATGCTTGGGGCTGAGAACCGCAGACATGCTCCAGAGGTCAGAAAGTATTGAGATATTGTTGACAATAACATTATTTATTCATGTTTCTGAAAAATAAGTCTTTATACTGCTGTAAATATGCAGATTAGAGCAGCTAATGTATGAATGTGTTGTATGAACATGTTTTATTCATTTTGGTGCTGGTTTTGAAATTCAAATGCTTCTTTCTAGATGTCAAAAGAAAATACTGATATCATTTCTACAACTTCTAGACATAATTTTCCTTTAGGGGTCATTGGCACGGAAATGTCAAATACAACCATTTACAACGCCCACATCAAATAAAAACATTGTCAGTTAATAGTTAAGGCCTTTCTGCTGCTCTGGTGTGCCTTTTAGAATAAATAAGATAAATGACTAAAATCTGTTTAAAATGTTTAACATGTTGTTTAACCAAGCAAGGGAATTTGCTATGACAACACTCATTGCACATGACAACACAAGTTACCCTAACATTATGATGACTGCATTAATATCAGAGGGCATGAATATTGCAGTAATGTTTTTTGGTTAAAAACTATTGCATCAAATCTAAAAATAAAAATTATTCTAATTTAATCAAAATAAAATAATTCAATAGACACCCAGCAGTGATGAATGCTATTATTCTGAGAGCAATTGGGGCACCAAAGTCAACAATGAAATTCTCATCAGCTAGCCGCTAATTAATGAGTTCGCTATTCCAGCCGCAGTAATCAGTAAGTTCATGGTGATCTGCAGAAGCTAACTTCTGTGTTTGAAATGCTCCATGCCGAAGGTGTTTTATAGTCAAACCCCAATTCATAAATGTCAAGAGTTATAGATTAGTCCGGGGAGCTACAGAGCAATCATTACTTCAGCTGATTAGTGCGCAATTGAACTGGATGGAGAAGTGATTGTATTATAGAGGAGAAACTTTTCCCACTTGGGCTTGTTGTTCTGAAACAAAAAGCAGGATGATCACTGTTATCAGACCCTCGCAGGTACTCTCATGTGCAGCTCTTAAACTGATCAATATTTAAACCATGTTCCGCTCTCACAGAAAAAAAACTTGAAAACAGCAAGTGGCTATTTAAATCAGCAGGTAGGTCTTTAACAGGTTGGAAGTATTTGAATGGGTTGATGTATAGGACTTCAAAATGGCACTGTTGGTCAACTGAAATGATTCGTCAACAAGTGAGAGTGTCACTGTCCTCCCGGCTAACATGAGCAATGCATTGTGGATGGAGCTATGACCAATATGTCTAATCCTTAAGCCAAAAAATGTCAAACAGCGTTGTAGTGACACTCCTTTCAGATGTGATATACGTCCACTTCTGCTGATGGATCTTTGCTCTAATTAGCAAACAAGCCCCACTAAAAATGTCTCTTTATTATTTATGAAATACCGTCAGCTGTGCCATGCTGATGCTGATGTTACCACAGCGCTTTGGCTGCCAGAAGTCGATTAAATGCTACAGATTACTCAATGCCACTTTACAAACAACTGTATAAGAATCTGCTGCACACAAACCAGAAAGTGCCCTGTTGGGAAAATCCCAGCGGCTATAAGGTTGAAGTTGTTAAAGGCAGTCAAACTTCCAACAGCAAATGCACCGCTCATTCATTTCTGTGTAACTTTTTTTCCCCCTGCCCTTTAACAGCATTCACTGTGGAGTCTCTGCGGTAATAAAGATGGGTTTGGTACGTTTTTATCTTTATTAGGGTGTTTCAGAGCATTGTATGCCTCGGCTGCTCTAATGCTGCGATCATTCATGCAGTACAGTACAGTAGCAGAGAAGCCCACAGCATTGAGCCTTATGGGCTTCTGTCAAAAAGAGTCTCTATGCAGAAAGAACTTAATAAGAGCAATATATTACAGCCGTTTATAATGGCACTGTTTACGGTTCTGCTATTACATCCTGTATGGTGAAATGACAACATTATGAGAATTTGATTTTCAGAAGTTAATTCATTCTTTTTCTCGTGTTTCAATATTAGACAATAATGGAAAGACTCAAAATCTGGACAGGATGTGTACCTGATTCACATTTTTTGTGTTATTGTTATTTTTTGTTTCAGTTTTCTCAAGTCAGCTGCCTGTCAGTCACTCGGCAGCTGTCAAATTGTTAGACTGTCTTTGAAAGGAGAGTTTGAATCCGGTGTGTGTGTGTGTGTGTGTGTGTGTGTGTGTGTGTGTGTGTGTCTGT
>NW_011363184.1:28342-35656 GCF_000735185.1 Notothenia coriiceps | reverse complement strand
TTGGTGGGAACTTGTGAAAGCCACTTCTCACTTGTCAGATTGTATAGACTAATCCAGTGAAGGATAAAGGAAACTAATAATTAGCCATCATTCGATGATAAAAAAAGAATTGGGACCATTTACAACGATGATGCGGTTTTAGCCTGCTTCCTCTCAGGCCGTCTTTAGACTAAACATAAAACACGTTCGATTGATGCCGCGACCCGAACCTGCACTGCTGTGATATCACAGACTCATCAGGAGAAGCGCCGACTTGTGGGCAAATTGGATTCCAAAGCTCGGAGAATGTGTTGGAGGGAGGTGTGTTGTGTGTCCCGTTGCAGCGGCGAGCGACATCAAGGCGAACGACACACGCGAACGCCACAAACAGACGAAACAGCTTCTAGCTGTTGGGTCTTCTTTGTAATTGCTCTTTGGCAAAGCCTTGTGGAATGCCCGCTTGCCCCGTGCCTTTGACATCAAGCAATCGAAGAAGGACCTTTTATGGCATTTCTCACTCCCCCATACATTTGGTCCCCGTATATTCTTTTATCAGCAACCTTGACGCACGCTGGATTGGAAACAATGATCATTATATGAGTCTCTATATCACTGTATGCTGTATCTTAGGAATCAGAGGGTCCTTTACATTTGCCTTTTTTTTCAAATCTTAGATGACGTTGCCGAGCCCTGAAAATATTTGCTACGTTAAGCAGTTGCTCCACCGCATATGTGGTCTTGGTGGAAAGAGAGGAAAATATCCCAGGGATCGTCCTGGTGTCCATATTCATTTAGAGCAGGGGTGTTCCAAACTTTTTTTCCATGAGGGCCACATACAGAAAAATATTACGAAGGGCTGGGCCACTCACTAGAGGTTTATTGCCTCATAAAGTTCAGTTATAAGTTAGCAAAATCAATCAAATTGATGCTTGTGGAGTGTGGCAGCTCATCCCTTAAACAGAAGCCTCAGATTGATTATGGAGAAATAGGCAGGGTGTATTCAAGCTTGTAAGTAAGTCATTGGGCTTTTCTTATCAACTAAGATATGTTGGAAAAGGTTTCCAACTTTAATTGTCTGAATCTATTTGAAAAGTGGTCTTATTTGAACACATACATACTACTGGTGTAATATATGTCTTACATTTATGTCTAAGAAGTTACAATATAAGACAGGCTCAAGTCTCATTGGGCCATATTCCATTATACTTTTAGACTTAGCTGAGGGCCAATTCAAAATGGCCCACGGGCCGCATTTGGCCCCCGGGCCGTAGTTTGGACACCCCTGATTTAGAGCCTTGCCGGGACTCTCTCTCACTTAGAACACTTCAGCAAGGTGTGTGTTCTTGGTGTACATTGGTGTGTGTGTTCTTTAAGTTGTACAGTACCGCTCAAGGCCAAAGTCCAGACCCCACCCCAACTGAAACGACCTGTACACATTAACAGGCTATTTGTGGTGGAGCAGAGGAGGGGGGGTTAATGTTAGAGCAAGCTAATCCATCATGATATGATTGTTTGTAATGACGGAGGGGCTCGGCCAGCTTTGTGTCTCAATCAGCTCCACGAGTCCTCTGACATGTGGATAGGGCCAAGAGCTGTGATGTGATCAATTCAACGTCAGTCTTACATAAACTAAAATAACAACGAATAGATCGCAAAGACACAGTTGACAATAGAACAACAGCAAGGGCTCTGACATGATTTGCTGGAAGATCACAACCTTTAGGCACAAGCATTTATTTGTATTGCATTAAGACAATATTGAAGCTGGGCGTTATAGCCACAATCTTCTATCCCAATATAGATCTTTTGATATTTCGGTTACAATACATATCATGATGTAGCATGTTGTTTGGTGATCCAAAAATAGTCTTCTTGACAAATAATTTGTATTTTCTAATTTAATCAAAAACTTAAGTATAACATGAACATAATAGTTTGAAGAAAAATCATAAAGAAAAATAAATACTACATGCAAGCACACAAAGAAAGGGATGAGACAAATGAAGACAATAGTTAGATGTTCCCTACACTAGGGTTCCTTCCTATGAATGAAATATGTTTGTGAAAGAAAGCAGGAACCACTACTCACAATTGATTTGAACCAACATTTGGGTTTCGAGGGGACCTTCACTTATAATTTTCATCATTATGATATCTGGAGCACTATTGCATTCTGGAGTAAAGGAGCTTAACGTTTGGACAAGTGTTGGAGTCCAATTTGTTAATAGCAATGAACTGAGTGGTAATGTAAAGTGTGATGTAAAAATAAAACTTCAAATAAGATTCCCTAAATCCCATCGGTCCTTCTGGGAAACTAAGTAAGTTATCGCTGCTTATTTTCCACTTGGAAGATGTCACAGTGCACCGTAGTATCTACATACTGTATATGATTTTATTTTGATATAGGCTTATTTGACTGAAAGACAACAATTTATCATATCAAATGATCGGACAACGCTATGTTGTAGCGTTTGGTACTGTTTAAATCTGCCTTTGTTACCTAGCTCTGCTTTGATCCCATTGGCTGCTGTTTATAGGATTAGTGGTGGCTCAATATCGGTGCTGTATGTGTTGCAGCAGCTAAATAAAACCAGCCACCTCAACCTGGGGTTTCGTTCCGATAATCCAAAAATCAGCTCCTAAATTCTAACCCTATCTCCTATCCCTTGACCTCTGAGTGAAACGTCACGGGGTTAAGGGAGAGTGGATAGGAGAATTCAAAAGGACTTAGGAGAAGAGACTGCGGTACTTTAGAGAATCCGAATGCACTTTCACTATCTGACGTGTTTATGATGCGCCAGCGGACGTCATTGTGTGTGTCTGCTGCTGTGGTGAAACTATGGAAACTACAGTGTTCTATACAACGGACTACATGGATGTTTAATAAGAACGAGGGACTCATCTAGAGACTCTGCACCGTGCTCTGATGCTGTTGTTTTATGCTTTATGAACGTGGACAACAGAGAAACATATTCTTCATGACCAAAGTTGTAATTGAAATAAAAAAGGAAAGTGAAACTTATGCTCGTCACCCTCTCCCTCCGGTCCACATTAATACAAATGATCCCAATACGTATGATTGTATGAAAATATCTTAAAATCAATACAAATGTATTTATTATAAACGTTAGTCCTTAACACTTATCACTGTGTATATCACCATTCAAACATCTTTTAAAAGTTGAACAAACCCCACACAGCTCTGTAAAGACTGTTGACTTTATTTGATCATTTCAGTAAAAACTACATTCATATTTCGCTGTTTTGATTATTAATACTGTATGAACGTTCCAAACACAGCAGCTTTGGCAACTTACCAAATACGTTTTAAAATGCTTAATTAGCACCGTAAGTTTCATCGATATAATTTCTCCGTCATAATCGTTTGTTCCGGTGAGAACGGCCGACTGTTGTGTGGACGCTTGCGGCTGCAATGCATTGTGGGAGCAGCATTTTCTTCCTCTCCTTTTCGTCAAGGAGGTCCAGTGGTTTCCTGAAGGCATAAAGGAGGTTTACAACAGGAAAGTTTGATACCTTCCTGTTCCTTTTCATTTGGAGGAATGTGGAAACGGCCACTTAACATGGCTGCCACTGACGTACTTTCCGGGTCATTTCACTTCGGTTAGGAAGGTTCCTAATGTTCTAAATGGACTTGATTTGGAACGCAACCCGGGTCTTTATCGGTTTTCAATGAATGAATTACAAATTAGAGGATTCACATAAAGAACATAGAGGCAGGAATTGATATCCCACATCAATCCCGTGATTTGTTCCCATTAGATTCCATTATTTATTCATATATGCTTTAATCTGCTTCACCTGCTTTCACAAGCAGAAGATCCATACCCACATGTCTGCGTTTTTGGCAGACAAAATGCATTGTACAAGAAAGCGCACACCATTAAAAAAACACTTCTATTCTGCATATTATATGTGTATCTCAAACAGAGAGTTTACTTTGTTGTCTATTTTTATAATGCTGTCAAAATTGAACCGTTAACGCGGTAATTCAGTTTTTTTTGAATTATTGCATTAAAAATATTTAACGCATTTAACGCATGTGCAGAATGGCCCGCCCCATACATCCCACCAGTGGCAACCGCCAGGGTATGGCTGGGGTAGGCTATATGGGATTAGTTTTGTATCATAAAGATAAAGCACACGTTTCTCAGGAATAAAGAAACTATGAGTTTAAAAAGAAAAAAAAACTAAGTCAAAGCAAATCAAAATACATCTTCAAAAAATAAACTATAAGTTGCAAACAAATCATTTGTGTATCATGCTAAACTATAAGTATTTTTTTCTTTTTGTTTTAACATAGGTTTTGTTTGCAGTTCTTGTTTCTTCTTTCTCAATGATGCAGACCTTTTTGCTTCTCGCTGCGCAGGCTTTCCGGTTTTTGCGAGCTCCCCTCATTTTTGTTTGAGATTTGACACAACATCCAGGTAGCGGTGGACTTTCAGGGGTGTCCCCCCCCCATTTGGCTACTCGCTTTGGTTGAGTGAACAGCCCACTACACGCAAGATTCATACAGTTAAAACTCATGCAGCAAACTCCGGAGTCCACTCGGCACGTTGAGTGGTTTGGTGTTCTCCTTTGGGGAGTTTCATGCGAACATATCGAGCTCTCTTATGGATTGCTGTGCATTATACTTGTGATGTGTGGGTTTCTACTTTATTCCAAACTTTAAATATTTTATACCTGAAACAACACTCGTGCCGCTGTTAAAATAATTTCCCAATTTGGGATTGATTAAAAGTGTCTGTTCTATCTTATTTTATTAGATTAAAAAAACACATCTATGTATTTCAAGCTAAAAGGTTGAATACACAATATAACTGTAATTACTATTATTTGTTCAGAAGACGAATGTTGACATTTCAAAAGCCTATAATTCCTATGTTTAGGACAAAACAATTAAAGGTGCTTTTAATTTAACAAATTCTACAATATAAGCTTGCATACCAACTACAATTAGGAAATAGCTCACATTTTACTTATTGTCGATCTGCAAGAGCTGAAGCATTCATAACGCACAATGGATAAAACACGGTTTTGTTTCGATTCTAGTATCCTGCTGGAGAAATGGATATATATTTAGCATTAAAATCACTTAACATTCCTAGCCTGAGGAGATTATGAATAATCAAACAGATTGAATGGAATCTTCTAACATTTGCATGTAAATAAAACAAAGAGGATTAAAAGATTATTATTTTATTAAATTGAACCGAGATGATCTTCAAGAAGTTTTAAATAAAGGACATAAAAATAAAGTGGATATAATAAAATCTTATTAAATGTATATGTAGACATTGGTCAAATGAAATGACACTGAGCAAGTATAACAGTACCGCCCTGCGTCGAGAAGCTGGTGTCGTCTTTCTCATTGCCCCCCTCCGTGCTGTCCCCTCAGAGGAAAAAGGGGAAACGCGGATAGACTTCTGGACACCACGCTGTCTCAATGATCCACTGTTAATATTAGAGGAAAAATAAATGTTTTTACGGAAATTAAAATATGAAGTTTAAAAAATAAAACACAGCTCAGGCGACAGCATGGACGGTAGGTTTCCTACAAAGTTAAACTCCACCCCCATTGTTTGCATATTCAATTAGCGTTTTAATAAAATAACCTATCATTGGCTTACACTTGCATATTTTAACAAGAATCATGAACCTGTCTAAGTGTCAGGCCACACGAGTCAGTTTGAGTGTTGGCGCCGGGGTTGGTTCCGGGACGCTCACTCCACCTTACTTAGCTTGTAGCTAACTGTTTAGGCTACTTAGGTTGCATTGGTATGGATTCTAAGGTAGCAGAAGGGCTAAGACTCTTTCTAGCACAGCTATTACTTCTCACTTGTACCACAATAAAAAGAAACAGACCGTTAGTGGACAGCACCAAAAAAACAACCAACACATGATCAAATAGCTATTACATAATATTTCGCGCGGTTGCTCAGATATTCATATTAATTGAAATACTGTTGGCTTCCTGGAGGATGTTCTAGTCCAACACAAGCATCAGGCAGACACCCCGCACGCCCAGCTGGCCACTAGGCAACAACACTGCCGCCTGTGCTGTCGCCACGGAAAACTGAGTGGCAAATGGGCACGCAAAACACTGACAAAAAAAGTTCGGAGTTTGCGTCACAGAAATCTGCACCAAAAAACAAAAAAAATGAGGAGCGCGACACAAACGAGAAAAAGCATGAAGCAGAGCAGGGGCAAAGTTCTAGGATCATTGAGAAAAAGAAAGCCAAGAAACTGCAAAGAAAAACCATAATGTTAAAACCAAAAAGAAAAAAAAGTACTTATGTTATACATGATTACCAAACCAAATGATTTGTTTGGCAACCCTAGGGCAGATCATGCCGACTGTTGTGGGCTCGCCTGTGTGGAGGGGACACACCTTGCGGAGTGGGGCCTCATCTGAGGCGCACCGCTATGCGCTTATGTGGCGCAATCGTGTGTGTAGAGGTGGCGCAGGCCAAGCCGGTTTCGCCAGCTGCGAGGCTCCACTAGCCACTCCATCAAATAACTGTGCGTGTGGGCCTCAAATTGGCCCCGTGCCCTGTTAAATTCTTGAAAAGATACTTCATCTGCAGTATCGTTTTTGGGCCGTAAAATCTAAATTCACTACTTATCGTTATTACGTAATGTAATTTTGAAGTTTGGAATCTTTATGTGATAATTTTTTCAAAATGTACATCTCATTCATGTTCAAACCCTTGAACGCGCGGGGATACTGGGCACCTGAGTGGGACCATATACCAAATATCTTTGAAAAAACTAGATTAAAAAAAATAAGTTCAAATTATTGTTTTTTCATGCCCCAAGAAGCAATAATAACACTTTGGTAAAAAATCTGACTGAGGCTTTCATAATTCGATGCATGAAAGGGTTTGAAAGTAAGCAAAATTAAAGGTCCGCCAACTCAGCGCCGAGAATTGTGGACAGCAGTTAGATAGATTGGATTCAGTAGGCACTTGTCTGGAATACCGAAGACCGAAAGCGGTTTTGAAAACTTTTGTCCAGTAGTGATCGTTCTTCCTCAATAGAACATCTTTATAATGTCTGTCTGCGGCCAATCAAGAATCAAGATAACGCCGCGTGTGTTGTTGGCAGGAATTCCGACGAAATACTTTTGCTTAGACATCTATAAGCATCGATAGCAGGCATGTTGAGTATGTAATCAATACTGGTGACGCAGTATCGGTGGGAGTGTGAAAATGTCGGTACCTCACTTGCGTGTCACAAAGCGCATTTCGTACCGGTACTTCTGACTTTCAGAAGGCGGTTAGATCATCCGACGACAAGTCGTCTCCGTGTGCACGA
>NW_011363184.1:23740-28297 GCF_000735185.1 Notothenia coriiceps | reverse complement strand
GTCGTCGTCGTCGTCGTCGTCGTCTCGTGTGTGTGTGTGTGTGTGTGTGTGTGTGTGTGTGTGTGTGTGTGCGTGCGTGCATGTGTGTGTTTGTGTGGGTTTGTGTTGGAGGCTATCAAGCAGGGGACATTTCTTTTCACAGAACTGAAGGACTTTTCCTTTTTAAAGTGGATCCTCCGCGGGCACTGCCTCACTCTCTGTATCATAGGAACCATAGTGGTGTTTTATTACGAAGGAAACCACAGTATGACTAGCTGGGCTGCTTATAAATCTTATACATTTAATTGTTGTTGGCTTTTGGTTGATTTCCCCCGTGTGGGAAACAGAGCTGAGGAAGAATCAGGGGAAATGAATCAAAGAAACAACGAAAACATCTCGAAAAAAAGCACTATTGCTGTTACATCATACAGTGTGCATGTACAGCAAGTGTTAGATACAAGATACCTACGTTCTGAACATGTGGCCTGAAGATATATAACAATGATTTAATGCCCTGCATGTGGGAGACATTTTGTCAAAGGGAAGTATAAATGCAGCTATAAAAGGTCAAGCTGTTAACTGGCTTTATGCTACAAATTATCTCCTGATGTTAAGTAAACCAAAGCTGCAATGGGATCATTTAAAATGGATGAGAAAGTAACTCGTAAAATGTTATATATTGTTCATACCACAACCTTTCCTTCTGCTTCTTATAATGGTACTAAGATTATATAATATAGACATGTATTATTTGGTGTTAAACTTTGAATTTCAGCATCAGAACAGGAATATATTTGTCGACTGCTGATGGTCTATTTCTTTACAAAATGCAGGGCAATTCCTCATTAAGCATCCCTTTTTGTTTACGTTTCAAGTGAGTAATGAACTGGAAAGTGAGAAAGCAAAATTATTTTCCTGGGAGTGGTTTGCTTTTTACAGCACACTTAAAAGTCTTTCCGCTTTCTCACCACTAACACTTTCAGACTGACAGAAAAGGCAGCAAGGAGACTTTTTTTTTCTCCCCTGAAGGTCTGCTGGGACTTGTAACAAAAGCATTAGCATTCAAATGAATTTTACAGGTGACATGCCATGCACAAAAGGTGGAGTGACAAAGAAATCCTGTTTTGGAGCACAGGAGACGGGACAACTTTTCCCCCAAACTGTGCCAACTGTCTTTGAATAGTTTCATACATCACTGACTCTCATTTCAGCCGACGTTAATCATTTGAAATTGACAGCCCGGAACTCATTATTATGACTATGGCAAGCTTAAAGGTGGTACAGGTTGGATATTTAAATGTATATAACGATCGTCGATGCTACTAGTTGTTACAAAATAAAGAAGGTGAGAAAAAAAAAGAAAGAAAGAAAGAAGGAAAGAAAGAGAGAAAGATGTTTCTGTCTGCTGAGCACCAACCCTCTGGCTCGATCATCCTTGAAGAAATCCCTTCGAGTGGATGCCAGGCTGGTATTTGCAAATACAATAGGGAGTGCAATGATGAAATATGCTCATTGAAAGGAGCTACAAGCATTTATTGAACTTATCAGCACATTAGCACAATTGATTTGCTGGTAGTTTCCAAAAAACCTTTGCTTGGAGGAATTGTTCAACACTTTTTGAAGTATGCTTATTACCTTTCTAGCAGAGCCTAAGATGGTTGATATCTGTAATGAACACAAATGGAAGCTAAAGCCTTAGCTGTTAGCTCATCATTCATTTTGAAAACACAGGAAACAGCTAACTTTGAACAAAGGCAACACTTGAATCTATAAACCCACATTAAAAAAGTAATTAAAGGCAATGATCCCAAAAAGTCTTCTCCCCTATTTGATCTTTTGAGCCTGATCGGACTGGTAATCGAACTTTGTATTGATGGGAAAATTGTCAGATTTGACTTGGTTTCTTAAATAGTTGATGCCATAGCAAATTATTACTGGGCTTAGTTGAATGCTGGATTGTGATTGGTCAATTTGGACATTTCCAACCTCTTCTACACAGCACCCCCGATACGGGGGGAAAACGCGTCATTTGCAGGAAACAGCGTCTGAGGGCATCTTAATATTCAATAAACTATGAATGTTTTATATCCATGTAACGGGAAGAAACTCAGCTAACTGCTCGTTTTTTTTAAACGCACAAAGCTAGAGCCTAGCCTCTGAATTAGCTACAAGCGAAACAATCTTAAGGCCGTTAGCACAGAACTTTAGCTACACCGATCAATATACTAATTGGATCTGCACAAACAAGCTTAGATAACATCGGGGGGGTCCACAGATTATAGAAATATAAGGATCATCACTGAGCGATCTAAACTCGTGACAGGGGAAGCAAATACAGACAACACACGAGTAGCTTTAGGTATAACAAAACAAGGAGATATGCTCACTTTAGCTGTTATTTTGATCAAAAGTCGTGTTCAATGGCATTAAAAAGAGAAAAAACGCGACTGAAGGTTAATCCATAGGTTGTAGCAATGTGTTTGTCACTTTGATTTTTTTTTAATAATCCATAATTCCATTTTTATGCAAAGATCGGAGAAGAAGAATTAGCTGCTTATGGTAGCCACCAGAGGTCACCGCAGCTTCCGGTTTTTCTACGCGTCTCTCTCACTCCTTATTTGCAGCGCCGTATAGATAGAAGAGTTACGACAGCGGAAGTCCAAAAACGGTTATCGTCACGTGGTTCATGCAGACGAGGATCGTTCCCCGGAAGTTCATGGCAGGCAATGTGAATGCATTGATAACAGGAGATAGAACTACGATTTTTTGGTAATTATTAGTGAATAAAGGTTTTGATTTGCAATATTTATACAACAAATCGATATGTGTATGTATTTACATCAATATGTTTTAAAAAATAAAATAGAATTTGCTAATATTAAGTGATAATATTAGGATTAGTGTGAACAACTAGTTTACATGTTAGGCTAACAGTGCCTTGGTTAAAGAGCCTGTTGCTGTTTATAGCTTGGAATTCTTTAAAACCAATATTATCTTCTTAAACTTGTATGGTAGTCAGGAGCATCACTTTCTAATGTTTATTGATATATTTAGAGGGAGGGGATCTAAAGGAATGCTTCAAAATTCAGATTAGATTAATTTCTACCATTTTCTTAAATTCATGGTAGTTTCAGTAATCCCATGGTAATTGAGGACACAAGTTATCTAAATGACTAATGTCATCTTTATGGCTTTCAGAAAGGACAGGAGACCGACAGGTGACTATCAAAGGACTAGCAGCAGCAGCAGCATGATGATGATGATGTTAAATGTGTTGTTTTAGGAACATCCATTGCAAATACATGGAATTCAATAAACATTGAATAGCATATCATGCAGTTTGTCTGTGCCTTTTTCTCCGTGTTGTCCTGGTTGCGGTGGCTCCCTAGTCGCAACATCGATTGCTGCTTCCTGGGATGCTCAAGTGCTCCGAGAAAGATACGAATGTACGGCTCCCACTGACCACCAGAGGGAGGAAAAAATGCTGGCTCAAGCATCAGACAATTTCACGACCCAACAGCAAAACAATAGTGAGGATTATTATATACAAACATGCGGCATTGCACTTTCACAAAACGAAGAACCACAATCCATTGGGAAAGCTTAATGTTTTGTTTAATACAAAAAAACAAGGGAAAGGCTGAAAAAGCACAGAGTTGAGACTCAGGGTGCAGGGTGAGTCTCAATGCAGTATCAGGCTCATGAATCCCCCTCTGGTGTCTTGTGCTGAAAGAGGAGTAGCAGACAGGGAGAAAGGTTAGACACACACCCTATATAGCAACACTATGACTGGAAATGCCTTGGGGAGATAAGGTTGGTCTTGTTCCCAACTGAATAAAGAAAGAAAAAGTTATAACTTTATTATTTGGAGTATTAACAAAGTCATTACAAATGGCATCAGGTAAACAGATGTGTATGGAATTTCTATCAAAGGTGGTTCTCACATCTCGTTCAATTTTATATACAGTAATGTATGAGTATAAATGTCCAGTAAGTTATTAAAGTGTTTCCTAATACGTGGTATTCAACCCACTATGGAACTATGTATGTGGGCAGACAAAACTGATTGTTCTGTGTGTGAAGGTAACCTCAGTCACGCCGCAGGCTACATTTTGATGCAGACCTAGTTTGTCAAGACAAAAAAAGGGCAGAAGACTAGGCGAGAGCAGAGGCATACGCCACCAGTCTTCGTGCATCGCCCTGTGGTCAAAAAGAGAGGCCCCTGCACCACGATGCACCCCGTAACCTGTACTCTACAAAGCCCATAGCCTCACGTCACAGCTATAGTGTGAAATGTGACACAAGTATAATAAGTATGAACTCTTAGTAACAAAAGTCATATTTTCTTATTTTTTTAAGTGGTATAATATTTTAAATGTCGAAAATCTACAGTGCCATGTCTTCTACTTCTTAGTCTCAAAGATGAGGAAGAAGGGATGAGGAGACTGAGAGAAAGGAAAGTGAGGGGAAGAAGAGAACATGAGCTAGTGAGGAGAGACAGGGAGGGTGGACACCCCACTCAGCCAGCAGCCAGTCAGCATACGAGGGAAACAGCAGCCAGTCAGCATACAGGGAACC
>NW_011363184.1:0-23695 GCF_000735185.1 Notothenia coriiceps | reverse complement strand
AAGCAAATACAGACAACACACAACGTAGTCTTTAGGTAGCAAAACACGGAGATATGCTTAGCTGTTATTCTGATCAAAAGTCCTGTTCAATGGCATTAAAACAAGAAAAAACGCGGCTGAAGGTTAATTCATAGGTTAATACAATTTGTCTGTCACTTTTATTGATAATGTCTGTCAAATTATTGATAATCCATAATTCAATTTTTATGCAAAAATCGGAGTAGAAAAATTAGCTGCTAATGGTAGCCACCAGAGGCTAGCGCAGCTCCCGGTTTTTCTACGCGTCAGTATCACTCCTTAGTTGGTAATCTGTGTGTGTATGTGGAACTTTCGCTCAATTCCATTGGTTCTGACGGTTAGAAAGAGATGTCAATCATCAAAATCGACCAAGGGGGGCCAGAGATATGGAAAATCCACCCAAATGACCCCAGAAGTGTTTTTTGTGTGCTAAATCTCTCTAAAAAGGTCAAATATCAATTGTTTTGCATCAATCTTGATACAGGGTACTTATTATATGTTGTACTTTGGATTCCTTAAGCTTTTAGTCTACCTTGTCATCATCCAAGGGTCGTTTTGTTCACTATAAGTAAAAAAGATTTTTTGGACGGACATTATAATTTACATTTTTTTAAATATGTTCAATCTGAATGTTCTTCAAAATAAAAAACATCTATATTGATTCTGACTTTTCTACATCCAACTCACAGGTTTATCATTACTTTGAGAAAAAATATTTATTTAAAATAATTTAACCCTTTTAGAAGGGACGATATAATCATTTGTTCTGGGAATGTCATTTTCGAGCCTGAGACCTGAAAAACAGGCTCAGTGCTTAACAGGTTAATACTCGATAACAACACTGCTTAGCAAAATAATGACTGTTGCTAAGGACGATCAAGGGAGAAAAGGAAAGAGGTTAAAAGACAGCACTGGATGTCAGAGAAATCAACAGAAGGCAGACAGGAAGTAAACACGGTATGGGTTCTAGCATTGCTTAAGGACTTGTAAGTGGAAAATAAACTTCAAACAGACTTACTCAGTTACAGTAAACCTTGATCAACAGTTGTTGTTGCAGCTCCAGACGCTAGTCACCACCATGTGGGATAATGTGCAACGAGGCGATCATCGATGCTTGTCGGGTTCCATGATCACCTTGTTGGGTGTTGTTTTTTCATTAGTGACCGTCTGGCTGCCTATTATCTCTTACTTATATATATATATCAAATGGTGCTGTTTATAAAACAAAAGGAAAAATGTTTGTACTACTACTAATCAATCAATCTACTAAGTGTGCATAATACATCACCATAAAGACTATGTTTGCAGGAACATTGACGTTCCCAGGCAACCAGCAGATAATTGAGGAAGTTATGAATCTTGGCTACAAAATATTCCAGTATATGAGCCATCATTAAAACTGTACCTTCACCTTATTTATGATTTGGATTTTGTACATATTTATACAAGGCAGATTTAAAATAAGCAGATTCAGTTTTGATTTGTTTTGCAGCCAGGATAGCTGTTTCATCTCTTCATGCTAAGATTAGCTAACTAGTTGCTGACTTTAGTGATATATTTACTGGACTGGACGAGAGTAATGATGATCTTCTCATCCAGCACTCAGCAAAAAAGCAAATAAGTCTATTTACCAAAATGTTCAACTATTACGTATAATTACTCACCTCAAAAATGGAAATCAGGTCATCAGTTAAAAATAAAAACATGTTTTTGGGGTATGCCTATTTTGACGATAAAATTCTATCTCTGCTGCTTTTTTTTTCTTTTTTCCCAGCATTACCATTGGCAAAGATGTACAGAATGTTGAACACATGTTGCCTAAAAGATGCCCAGTATGAGAAGTACATCTGAATTAGATGCCTGCCATCGAGGGGCTTAACAAGTTGCCCCCCCCCCCCCACAGAGAGTGTTTATAGGAAGTGCAGAGAAAACATCGTATTTCTGGATGTTTCCAGGCAAGATTTCTTTGATTTTGTTTTTGGCCTCGTTATCAGCTGGAAAGTACCTTGTGGTAGAGTATACCTCGATTAACTCAAAAGCACATTTTTCATATCTTGGAGCCTATAGGCTGTTTTTTTTTAAAGTTGTTGTCAATGGAGTCTAATCCTATTCTTGCATTCTGCTACTACGTCAATACTGTGCACTCCCACAATTCTTCATCCGAACAAATACCCCCAGTAATGATCTGCAAGATGCCGACCACAGCTCTCTAATCAGCAATCTTTTCACAGCCACACAACACCAAAATATTTTCAAAACACAGGGAATTGGTTTTCATCAGTCACTATATGACAAATCAAACACTAATTACAATATCTGCCAAAATGATATCAACAAATCATTTGTTCTGTTCGTATTACATTTTTTGAATGCCCTGGCATATTTTCCCATTGGCCCTCAGAGGAAATTCATCATATATGCATGTGTTGGAAACTAAATATATGGATATAAATTATGTTGGCAGCGTGCCTCCATGCCTGCCTGGAGTGGAGAAAAGCCTGAGTCATGTTTGGAAAGTGAATTATAGGAGATCATAAATCCTTATCTGGAGAACCTTTGACCAGTCTAACTTTCAACATAATCCGCACAGATGTGTAAACATGCTAATGGTTGATCACTCGGAGGAGGAATCAAATGTATTTACTTCACAACATGTCTGAGATAACAACCGACAGATGTGAGGGAATGACTGTTGGTAGATTATTGTTTTTTGATTTTCTCACACAGGAAAATAAAACACCTTTTTTATTGCTTAAACACGCTCACGCCAGCACTGCTTAATCCTGCCTTCCTGCTTTAACACATGCACATATGTCCCCCGGGTGCAGGTTAATTTACGCTCCTCGGCTCACAGTGAGCAAGATGGTGAAAAAAAATGTACGAGCAAGGGGAGAAGGAAAGAGGGGACAAGAAAAAGATAGACCAAAGGGGTTGATATCTCTGTAATAGCAGCACTGCCTTGACCCCTAACACCCACTGTCCCTCGGCAGTCAGCCTCTATTCTCCCAATCCTTTCACAACCCAAGAGCAGTATTTCAGAACTGACTGAGAATACATGTTTTATAAAAGAGTGATTCCTAATCGTTTTTTGGTTCCACGGACACTCACATCTTTTTGTCTCCTCTACAAAGAATGACATCAAGGCACCACTTGCACTAAAATCAAACCGATTTACCAGAAAGGTGAGAGTATTAAACAACGTTTTTTTTACTGCATTTATGTCCCAAATAATGACATAGGCTTCCCTATGATTGAGGTGTGTAATCCAGATAAAATCAATACTACTGTCAATACTGTCGAGCCAGGAGAGGACAGAAGAGAAGACAGCCAGAAAGCAAGATACGTAATGGAAAATATGTCAGCTCCTCTTGCATGCAGCTGCACATCCAATGAATTGTATGACATCAAAAGCACAATGCATGCAGAGAAGGGATATTTTTACCTCCAGTTGTCGATATTCTCACAACCCATCATTTCCTCCATCAATTGTCAATTTCTTTCTTTTAATTACAGTCATTATCACATAGAACGCCAATTACCCATACTGTTATGTTTTACACAAACAATGCATGATCATAATGGAAGGAATAATCAATAAAAAAGTAATTATGAAAATCAACATAGTTATCTTTGATAAACCAAGGCCTTCATTGGACCCGACACATTTTTACAGCTTTGAAAACAACAGTCCTGAGATTAGACTTGAATATAGTTAGTTTGTTTGGCGTTCATTCACCACAATGACCAAAACACAACTTTGTCCTCAATTACAAATGATCATTAAATAAGAGAAAAGAGGAACTCAGGTGGGGAGAATTAATTCATGCAAAAATATCTCTGGACAGGATGTCCTCCACTTCTTGGGGTATTTCTGCTTTTAGTTGCTGCACTAGTATGCCAAATGTACAGCAGTTTAGCTGGAGAATAGCATCATGTGAGAATAAGGTGCAACACTGTACCAACCAAGTTAGTAAACCAGAAGACTATCATCCCGACAACACACTCACACTTTGACTCAAAGATACACTTCCTATGCTTTACAAGCTACATGATAAAAAAACAAAACTAGCAAGTAAAAAGTGGCTTTGTTGGTTGGTATCTTCCAATTGCAATAAAGTTTGACATGGAATAAGGTCAGTCTTTCTACAGGTTTGCCTTCTACTGAAGCACAGGTCCAGTCATTGAGTTTGGATGGTAGGCAGCTAACCTGGCTGACCCCACCACTGCTCTGGTGTCAGTCAGAGTGATAATTAGCTACAAATATATCCCTCTGTTCCAGTCTTCTTCTTATGTGCACATAATTATATTGTACTATGCCCCCAAGTATTTCCTTCAGTGCTGCAGAATCTATCATCTCAAATTAGAGATGAAAGCACTTAATCTAGTGGAAAAAGCATTTTCCCCTCTGCTCGGCAATTGCACTTTGAGTCTCGTAAGGTGGACTTGGTAGCTCAGACCTCACATTCGATGGATCCTGAAATGGTGCACGTGCACGGCCTTGACTCATTCACCAGAGAGTCCATTGTCTCTGAGTTTGAATGGTAGCTCAGATAGTACTCTTGCAATTGAGAGTTAAGGTCCAGTTCCTGCTTATGGGCCTTTTTTCTGCGCTTATGGTTGACTGAGTGCTGCTGCAGCTGCCTCATGGTGTTGGGGTAGCGCCTCCACGACACATAAATAACCAGAAGGATCAATGCCACTGACAGGAACAGGGCTACGCTGCCTGCAATGATTTTATGGAAAGCCATATGTTCAAAGTGAAGCTCTGGGATAAACGACGTAGGGGTTTCAGGGGAGAAGGGTGATGTGGAGCTCATGTTTGTGGACTCTGTTGTCTTCCTGTCAGTCTCAGTAGGGAGAACAGGTGAAGGGGATAACCTCTGTACAGGTGACTCTGTACCATAATCTGTAACACCAGAGGGAGAGGGAGGATTTGTGATGTTCACAACTTGGGTGGAGGTCAGAAGGATTAGAGCGGTGGTTGAGAAAACATGTGAAATGTCCACACACGTTGAGTGATTCTTCACCACATCCACAACTCTCTCACCCTGCACAGATTTGGGACTGCTGCATATCATGCTGATGTCCTTGGCCTCTCTGATGTTCATGAGCCACCCCATGAGAGGGCAGATGCTCGGGCTGCAGTCCCAGGCGTTACCTGCCAGGCTGACGGTTGTTAGTGAGGTCCACGCTGCCACGGCTTGTACAGGCACGCTGCTGAGTTTGTTCGATTCAAGATTGAGTATTTGTAAGTTTGGCATACACTGGAAAACCGCCGGATCCAACATTTGGATTTCATTCCCCGACAGGTCCAATTTCTGTAGTTTGTGCCAGGTCCAAGGCACACCTTGATTGATGGATCGTATGCGGTTCCATTGCAAATAAAGGGCCTGGAGGTTAGTTAGACGTGGGAAAATGAAGAAATTAATCCTGGAAAATTGATTGTGCTCTAAATGAAGTTCCTTCAACTTAAACAGCCCTAAAAAGGTTGTGCGGATGAGGCTCCGCAAGCGATTGTAACCCAAGTCCAAAAACTCCAGGCTGCGGCACTCCATAAACGTACGAGTGACGATCTGTTTCAGGCCATTAGATCGAAGGTGGAGATGTTGTAGCTTTCGCAGACCATTAAAATGTCCTTGCTGCAGAGACTGCAGCTGATTGTAGGATAGGTCCAGGTTTCGAAGGTTTGGTATAGCGCTGAATGTGTTATTGTGAAGATCACTTATCTTGTTGGAGCTGAGGATGAGTTCTTTGAGCCTGCGCACACCATGAAATGTTAAAGCGTCTATATCTTTGATGGAGTTGTGGTCCAAATAAAGCCAGATAAGCTGATTGAGGTGAGCGAACTGGTACGGCAACAGAACCAACAGGCTGTTATAGCGCAGAGACAGACCCTGGCATCCCGTGGTGATGTTTTCTGGGATGCCTTGAAAGATGCCAGACTCGCAATAAACAATCTTCCCTTCGCAGCGACAACTCGCAGGGCACATCCTCTCCCCCTTGCTGAGCAGCAGCAAAACAGCTGCATGCAGAAGAAGCCACGATAACCTCCAGTCCAACATCACAGAACCTGTTGGGGGTAGAGTGGGGCCCAAGCAATCAACGGGGTGTTTAAAAAAATACGTTTAAAGACTTTTACATACGAAAATATGATAAATATATTCTTTAAAGAGGAAATCAGGGAGAAGCAGCTTGAGGTCTGATGTCTGAGACACCAGACCTGCTTCATGAAGAATTAATAAGAGGCAGATGTTAGCAAAGGTGAGGAAATGTGAAAATACAGAAAACCAATTGCAGGGGAAATTGAATTTCAATGTACATTTCTTTTTATTAAACAGTAGGACTCCTCTTTACTCTTTAAATGTCAGAAATCCAGTTTAGGAACTGTTAAAATGTGCAAGTATAATTGATCATAGCTGTCGTTTTGGCTACATGCAGCCTCAAAAGAGGGAAACTGTGTCAGTAAATGTGAAAAAAAGACTTACCCATCGTTAGGGGGGAAAGGAGTAATCCTCTGAAATAAAGAGCACATTAAACTGCTCTCACATGAGAAAACCGCCTTTCACGCAGCCTCAGAGTCGATCCACATACCGAGCATCACTTATGTCTACAAATTAGAGGAGAACATCAAATATATGCAAGTTTTTCCGCAGCGGTGTAAACCCCCTAATGTGTGTCTGAGGCGCGGAAACAAGACGCCCTCACTCGGGTCGGAGTTGGAGTCGCCTCTCGCTATAGTTCAGCCTGCTGTGTGCGCAATATCCCATTTGAGCGCCAACTAAACCTCAATTCATGCAGTCTCTCTCCGTCTCTCTCCGTCTCTCTCCCTCTCTCTCCCTCTCTCTCCCTCACTCTCCCCCCTCGCTCTCTCCCTCTCCTTCTGTCTTTTTCTCCCCTACTCCGATGCGTAGGCGTCCGTAAGCAGACATAAGCCTATCATAAACATACAGTATACCAACCAGGCATGTTCAGCTAGTATTTATTTTATACCTAAATTAGTTGTTGTAATTTTTTTCAGGAATTATGTATATTTTATTTAAATAAATATTCACAAAATACGAATAATGTAAAACAGGTTAAAATATATTTACCTTGCTCAATGGGGGATCTTTTACATCTAACATACATTTAAAAAGATAAAATATGGTTTGTTCATGATGATGAAATAATATTTCCTTGATCAAAATCAACCATTCATTCATTAGCACTCATTAAAAAAGAATCACAGGAAATAACAGGAAGCTGAGTAATGAGGATTTGGGGTCCCCATCAGCTGCTTGTTAAAATCATAATTATGTGAGGAATTAGGTGTGATGTTGACACACAGCATCCGACCACACACTCTCAGGCAGCAGAGAGTGTGTAGATAAACAGTTAACACCTCCTGGTGTGTAGGGATGCTGCTGAAGAGGTGGCAACAGGGAAATCGCTTATGAAAATGTTCAGTCAACAGAAAGGAAAAGAAAAACAGGATTTGAGTAGGAGGAGAGTGGGGGACACCTGTACTTCTGTGGTAATTTTCATACTCATTGTTCACACTTTTCTATTGCTGATTTGCACAGAAACTCATGGCTTTGGACACAACAGTGTGGAAACAACATTCTTGAGACTTTGAGTCTGAGTTGTAATGTGTGGTAACAGCAGCCCCTTGTGCACACAGACAGAAGTGCCCTGTTTCAAGAGCTGCTGAATGTAATTTACAAATACATACAGCAAAGAGAGAGAGAGAGAGAGAGAGAGAGAGAGAGAGAGAGAGAGAGCAATAAGCACACACACATGACTTGGGGTTATAAGAAACAAGCTAATGAACTCATATCGATGTTTGTCATGGAGTGTGGTAATATTCCTACTCAAACTGAATTGTCTCTAATGCCTGTGAATTGTGTTGAGAATAAATGTATTCATGAAATCAGCTCCATGAACTCCACAGCAGGGGTCCACAGTAAGATGTGCGAGCATTATCTATTCTGTGTGAAGATAATACCTCTCGAACTCCTAGTAACACCATTTTCAAATGAATTTCAAACAAAATCATCTCTTCAAAGGGCACACTTTCGCATCATATGTCATTCAAGAAATGTGCACCTGAAGAGGAGGGAAATGTTCTGCACAGTGACAATCAAGCCGCAGATTGAGGCTGAAAAACACTGGGAAAAGCCATTTGCATGATATTTTCTGGTATTATACAAATGTTCTGATAGGTATTTGTGTTTCCATCAGACAAGGAGCATAGCGTTCATTTGAGTGTTTGGAAAACCACTTCAAGACAGATATGATGTGATTGTCAGAAGATCCCCCGCCGCTCGTGCAAACACAGAAATCTCTGTCTCTCAAACTCAGGTGCTTCATTAACATTTTATTTGCACATAAAAGACAAACATAGTCGGAGTATTCTGTCCAGCATTTTGTCAACAAGCAACAGACATAACAATTCTGGTGGAGTTATTTAGTAAGGATGAATACATGATTAAAAACAATGCTGTACTCTATAGTAGATTTTTTGGAAGGAATGCACTTTAGTGATCTTGATTGGCGATCTTTAAGACTTATTACAGATTTGAATAACCGTACAAATACAAATATTTCACAAATTCCTTCGTGAATGAAGAATAATCGCTTTAAAAAGCAGCTGACTATTTTGTGTTGAACAAATACAAGTGGAAGTGCTGAGCATGTGATACTTTGAAGCATCATACGTGTGTAAACTTGTTTTAACCGCTGTGTGTGTGACTCAATACATGCCCTGCAGTGATTAAACATGCACTTAAGTACTCTGTAAACTGTGAAAGTGTATCAGGGCTCACTTTGGAGAAACAACCCGGATCCCTGCAGCCATTGTCACCTTAAAAAAAGGCTGTGCTTAATGGAGTGTGTACAGTTGTCCGTCATTGTATGTTGTGACTGTGCTGTTGTGTGAGCTGCTGTCTGTAGAGAGACGTCTCCCCTTGATGGACAGGGCCGATTTACATTTCCTCATTTCCTGTTTAAACACAAAGGGGTCTCTATGTGTCATTATGTTACAGTATTTTATTATTTAATTTGGTCTGTACTGTCGCCACCCTCTATATATAAACACCACAAAGGCAGATAAGTTGGTTTTGACACTTGAAAATTTAACATGAAAAATAAAAAGGTGCGTTAAAAAAACAGGTTGATGGCAGAGAAAGGAGGCTTTTATTAACAAAACTTTTAGGGAAAAGGAAACTTTGAGATATCCGTTAAAGTAAAATTAAGTTAAAACAATTTAAATAAAATAAAAAGTTTTCAGTTTTAGAGAAGAGCCATTATAGGCACAACTGGGAACACTTTTTGATCAATAAATCTCTTTGCGATGAATTATGAATGAGGAAATGTACAACTGAACTGCAAAAAACAACCTTTACATTTGT
Organism: Notothenia coriiceps; assembly: GCF_000735185.1. Classification (NCBI taxonomy): domain Eukaryota; kingdom Metazoa; phylum Chordata; class Actinopteri; order Perciformes; family Nototheniidae; genus Notothenia; species Notothenia coriiceps. Next base: position 14,288 of record NW_011363184.1, on the reverse strand, counting down.
GATGCATGCAGGAGAGCGCTCATTTGGAGGGAACTATCAAGTGGCTGCTTGACGTAGGAATTAAATGCAGAAGCCCATTATCATCATCTCTATAATGCATCACCAGCTGATCCTCACAGGCTTCTTCGCAGAAAGGTATTTCCTTATTCATGAGAGCGCTATTCGAAAAGTTCAACCTGCTTTAACCTACTTTTATGTGTTTAACCTGGTTTCACTTTGATACTGTGTTGAACCTTTGCTAGATTAAACCTGTGTTTTACTTGGTTTACCTTTGTTTTACATGTGCTAGGTTTAACCTGGTTTTGTATAGCTGTGTTAACCTGTGCCAGATTTAACGTGTGTTCAACTTGGTTTACCTGTGTTCAAATTGGTTTACCTGTGTTTAAACTGTGTTTTAACCTGTCTTGCGCTTGGTCTAGGACATGTTTAACTTGGCTTGACCTCTGTTTAACCTGATACCTGATTTAACCAGGTTTACTTCAATGTGAGTTTGTCTTGAGAGAGGGGATGCTCTTCACACATGCATGCAATGAAACCGAATATGTATCCAAGTCGTCTGAACAACTTTTAGTTCTCCATCTTGAGAAAACTTAAAAACATTCCTCCTGCACTTGAGGTATTCTGACGCAGAGGGAGAACTTTTACGTGGATAAAAACCACACATAGAGACATCATCAGTGAATGATAAAGAAATGGCTTCATACAGACAGTAGGATCCCAGAGCAAAGTCAGTATGCAGCCCTTGGTATTTCAAATAACCAGTGTATGCAGTATTTTTCTTTTTTTACCCTCCCTCATTCAACTCTTCGAAGCAGCAGGGGATTAAGTGCCAGATGTTTTGGGACCAACCCTCTGTCTCCGAAATATTTACCTGCTGCTTGGACACTTTGTACGTGTTATTTGTGGGTAATTAAGGTAAGTTACACATTTAGGAGTCAGGGTCATGGTTAATAAACCGGCTTCCACATGGTTTTAAGTCTTTCTTTGTTATAATTAATTTACTATTTATACATTTCTTCACTCTTGTTTCAGTGAGAGTCATTATGCTGCAAAAAAGCAGGTCCTTCCCTTGCTCTATTATTCAGAGCTCAGTCAGTCACAGGCAGTCATTAAAGTTTCATAGGAAGCAATTTGGTTGCGGAGTTATTTGCAAAGTGAGGTGAGTGCATAAGGTGGCACCATACCTTTCCCGTTTACGGCTGGGGATTCCATGTTTTTCATGAGAAGAGAGCGGCATGCTGTTCTCTTGAGTGGAATTTTACTTGATGACGCCTGTGGGAACATTACAAAAGACGACAGTTGATCATCAAGGAGTCAGCGGGGCCACAAAACACAACACATTATATTTGAGGAATGTTTTGACAAGCAGTCAAATTCCAGCTGTAAGAACTATTAAACTTGGCAGAGCTTTAAAAAGTGAGTGATATTGCTTCTAATGTTGAAAGTTGACTGTTTCTAATTTAATTATTGATCCGTGCAGCTCTGCATTGCTCGCATATGCCGGAATCGCAAAAGACAGCCCAAAAAAACTGATGAAATGTAAAAGTGAAAGTGGGTCATGTCAGATTTGTTCGACAACACAAATAAGAATTGATACACAGAAAACAGGGAATACAAAAAAAAACTGTGCAAAGGATGATTGCACGAGAGCAACGTGCTGTGATTGTTAAGTGATTATGAATGGAGATAACTGGCAATTAATCAATTACAGATGTGACAATATTCAGACCAACAAGTATAACACTCGGAACAACAGACCTGGATTTTATAGTATATTCATACAAATATAGAACACTTTTAAATATACCACGGATATGTGCATTTCTGATTTAAATGGCAGAATTGAATCTAAGCAACAATAGGTTGAGACAATTTGAGATTATTTCTTGGTTATTTTTGATATATTTTCTGATTATATGTTAATTTTCTTCCCTTTTCTGTTTTTTTTATGTTATCGTTACATTCAGGGTTCTTTCTGGGAACGTTTATGGTATCTTGTAGAAATATCTACGCTGCTGTGCTCTTGAACATTTTTTGTATCTTATAATTTAATTGCAGTTATTTTTATTGTAAGTACTGTATGCTGCCTTTTATTAACTTTAATCGCGCTCTCGTGGGGTGTGTGACTTTTTGCTAATCAGCACCAGATGATTTAAGGTGCTTCTGAGGGCAATCAGGCACAAAAATAGTTCTGATTAAGCAACATGTGAAACATGTAGCTTTTAAAAATAAGTCAAGTACAAGTGTCATTGTGTCTGCTGGAACTGAAACTCCTTTGGACCTCAACAATAAATCGGAGGACACAATTCATGATCATTTACATGTGAAATAAATTGCTGTCTTGAAAGACGAGTGTGGGTATGTTTTTCTTTCAATTGTATGAAGAGGGGATGAGGGGTATCATAAACCACACACCCTCTATAGAGTTCATAAAATGCACTCTCTTGGAACAGAAAGGTTGGCCACATTCCCACATCCTCATCCCCACCTTATATGGGAAACACATTTAGCTGGTTTGATGACTGTTAGTAATACAATGTAAAGCTCAGAGCTGGGTTACAATTGAGAAGGTTGATTTATGGAAGAGCAAGTAAGGCTTACTAAAAGGTATATGAGTATAGCTGTGATATGACTCCACTTATTTTTGGCAAGTTTTAGCATTAGAAATACAAATATGTAACTTAAATTGTGGCAAAGCTTTGCAAGTACTTTTCTGCGTATAATCGTGACAAACTAAGAATGTCACAATTGTCACAAATCCTAACAGATAAGGAAAATCTGGTAAAATGTCACTTCTATTTTTTAGCAGTAATGCAGCTCAATGCTCTCTTTGAAATATGTTGTCTTCAGTTTAATTAATGTTTGGAAGGTATCTCTTCAAATGTTATATATCAGTTTTATCTTAATCTTTTGTACTCATCAGGCCACATTTATGTGAGTATCCTGAAGGACATTCTACATTCAAACCTGTGCGCTGTGTATGGTAATGCATTTGCGTATACTTCCAGTCACCTTGTTGTGTGTGAGTGGAAGAGAGTGTGTGTGTGTGTGTGTGTGTGTGTGTGTGTGTGTGTGTGTGTGTGTGTGTGTGTGTGTGTGTGTGTGTGTGTGTGTGTGTGTGTGTGTGTGTGTGTGTGTGTGTGTGTGTGTGTGTGTGTTTAAGGTACATGCCCCGTCCTTCAACTCCAGTTAGCGTATTGATCTAACAATGGAAATTAAATCTGTGACTGCCGCTGAAGTGCTAAATGGATCAGTTTTATTTTTGTTGCCACTGATTTCTTGTCAAAAACTGTCTTCACTATGAGCTCATCAATGTCCATCACCCGTAATTAGGCTACTCATTAAGTAGGAGTGCAGAGGGACCCATTAGAAGTGATGACTTTGACCCTGACTCACAGTCCCATTATGAGGTCTTAAGACCACCCTTTGTTTACACGTGACGCATTTCAGTGTCAATAACATGCGAAACGATGAGCTGGGAAGAAATACCAGCTGAGCTTTCGTAGCTTATTTTCTTGGCAAGGATTAAAAAAGGGCTTTCAAAACCAAATAAATGAGATAAAAATATACATGCTTTGCGACCCATCTGTGGTTTTCCTTTCTTTGTTAAACCCACAACTGCCAGTCAAAAGTTGTTGTTTTCATAGCATTTCTAATTAAATAACAAACAATGTGCTTATTGTTAATACATTGTCAGAGAATATGAGAAAGCAAAATAAGAAATGTGTTACAGTTGATTTAGCTTACGGTGTCGTACCTACCTGTAGATTTGTCTCGCTTATTACTCTGCCCTATGGCGACACAAATTTGGACTTAGCTCATATTTTCATTATAGTTTAGCTATGAAACACTAATTTAGAATCATATCAGCTGATACAACTCGAATCAACACTTTAACAGGTAAGATAATTATAAATATATACTGCTGATACAGCGTCAGGTGCATTTAGGGTATACAATTGTTGTGAATGCATTAAACCATAGGCATTTCAAACCACAACCGTAAACAATTGGACTTTATATCAATAACAAAAGTAGTTTAAGGAAAGTACATTTACTGTAATGTAATTCAATTCCTTCTTGAGGGACTTTTGTTTTATGTTACTTCTGTTTCACTACATTACAATGAACACAATTGCTTATTTTAGCCCCTGCTAGCATTTAGTTACTTGAAGGTTAAGTTGTGACAACAAATATAATGAACTTATGAAGAGTAATAAATTCTAATAAAGTATACCACCCAATAGTATTAAGGCAAACATTAAGGCAAGGCAAATGTATTTATAGCACACCAACAACAAGGCAGTGCTTGACACAAAACATTAAAAGCATCAGACAAAGTGAAAAAAGATACACACTATAAAAGGATGGTTAAAATAAATTGTGATGGTTGAAGAGCCTGTATGCTAGAAAATTAAAACAAGCTGAAATAAAATGAAACAGATAAATACAAGAATAAAAGCTATGTGCAGTGTAAGAAATCAATCATTTGATATAAGGGAGCCGCTGAAAAGACGTATGGACAACAAATGGACAATAACCATCGGCTGCATTCAAATTAAATGTTAATGCATTAGTAATTATATTCCAACAACATATTGTATTTATATAAACATTAAGACTTCATTTACAGCAGCATTAAGAAGGGCCATTCGGTATAGTGATTATACTCTTGCTTCAGTGGTCATGTGTGTAATCACAATTAAGATCACAAAAATGTAACGACCATCTTTCTTTCTATTTAAGCCTGAGATTACATTTAAGAAAATGCTCAGATAAAGGCTGTTCAGAGGCGTTTGACTGGCAGCTCCTCACTGAGCACACAGATTACCCCCCTCCTTTAATTGATATGCAGGCTCTGCTCACGAGGACAATGAGTTGTACTTTGGTGAGAGCTTCGGAGAGTCACACATTGACCAGGAGAGGGCATCTCAAGTCCTGAAAAGAGCAGCAGTGAGCTCAGTATAATCCTACACCAACATCATTCCTGTTGCTATACTACTGATTTATTCTTGATGCCACGTTCACTGGGTGAAATCCACAGCAGACTTCGCCTTATCCCCCACATCTCCATCTGGATACAACTTGGGTTTGGACTTGAGTTTATTCCTCTCTGATTTCTTCACTTGGTCGGGTTTCTGGTGTCTTACCTGGCACTTAACCTTAACAATTGGCGACTCTGTGTTCAAAATGTATCTAGCCTGCCAAAGCATGCGCTCAACAGTGTGATTCTCATGAGGCTATAACAAGCTTGAGTGCCACCCAAACGGATTTGAAAAGGTGGCAGGATGAAATATGCATCATCCAGCTGATGTTGTTCGGTAACGTAGGAAACTATAGACGGGGGTTGATGCGCACCTTTTGGAGCTACTCACATCTCCGACAGGTGTGCGGCTGTGCGCAAAGCGGATCTGACTGCGGTGCAAAGTGCTAATATTCTCCGGGCAGACAGTCGTCCTGGGTGCGTGTCCAACTGTTTGGACTAAACGCCGAGTGTATCTAACATGTGGACCTGGGACGCATGCAACAGAGAGCCCTAACCATGAGGAGGAGCCGACACCGCGCAAATATGGGTATGTACACCGTTCCGCAAGGTACTTGTGCATTTCAAAGTCGTTTTCCTAATTACAATTCACTTAAAGCCAATGTCGCTGGTGTCTTTGCCCCCTGTGGTGTATGAGTGATGACTGCAGGCTGGGGGATCGGATGGAGGTTTTTCTCTCAGCAACTATTTTACGGATACTGCCTGATGCATGTGGTTATCAATCTCCTTTCCAATGTTCAAGAGCATGACTTTGACTGTGCTAATGAATGTAAGTGTGTGTCTAGATGCAAATGAAGTAGGCTGCAAATAACCCCTCTGATAAAAAAATGAATATGGGTTAAAATGTTTGGTCCCCTGATTCAGATAACATTTTATTCAATTTATTCTCTTCTTGTTTGTGTATAATAGTTTTGATGTCTATTTATGAGTGCTCATACGTCTATCACTTCTCTGTGTGTCTGCAGGACTTCTCTTGCTATTCAGATGGCTTGTATTCACAGTGGTGGTGCCCGCCTGGCTGCTTGCTGCTCCAAGTGGCATCCGTGAGCGTCCCTGCCCCCAGAGCTGTAGATGTGATGGGAAAATAATATACTGTGAATCCAATGCCTTCCGTGACGTGCCAAACAATGTGTCTGTGAGCACCCAGGGCCTCTCCCTGCGTTACAACAGCCTGGTGAACCTCCGAACACACCAGTTTGCAGGCCTGAGTCAACTAGTGTGGCTCTACCTCGACCACAATTACATCAATGATGTGGACGGCCAGGCTTTCCATGGGATACGGAGGCTGAAAGAACTGATTCTCAGCTCAAATAAGATCACACTGCTCAAAAACAACACTTTTCATGATGTTCCGAATTTACGCAATCTAGACCTTTCCTATAATAAACTGCAGGTTCTCCAGCCTAATCAGTTTGTGGGTCTGCGAAAACTGCTCAGTTTACACTTAAGATCAAACTCCTTGAAAACTGTCCCCATGCGAGTTTTCCTTGACTGTCGCAACCTGGAGTTTCTTGATATTGGCTACAACAGGCTACGGAGCCTCACACGTAACGCCTTTGCAGGACTCCTTAAACTCATCGAGCTTCATCTGGAGCACAACCAGTTCTCAAAGATAAACTTTGCTCATTTCCCCCGCCTGACTAACCTGCGGGCGCTGTATTTGCAGTGGAACCGTATCAAAGTGCTGACCCAGGGCCTGCCGTGGATGTGGACCTCCTTGCAAAAGTTGGACGTCTCTGGGAATGAGCTCCAAGTGTTGGACCCAAGTACGTTTCAATGCCTTCCTAATCTGCAGACTCTTAACCTGGACTCCAACAAGCTGAGCAATGTGTCTCAGCAGGCAGTGGAGGCTTGGATCTCCCTCACCACGATCAGTCTGGCTGGTAATTTGTGGTACTGTAACCCAAATATATGTCCCCTAGCGGCCTGGCTCAAGGCCTTTAAGGGTAACAAGGAGACCACTATGATTTGTGCCGGCCCAAAGGAGGCCCAAGGAGAGAAAGTGACCGATGTGGTGGACACTTATAACATTTGCACAGCAACACCGGCCCCCGTCCCATTAACAACATCTCCCCTCACCTCTGCATTTCAACCTGAGCTGCTGCCTCTTCCCACAGAGTCTGTGGAGGATAAGACGCAGATCTGGAACAGGACAGCCTCCCCTACTCCCTCCGAGGCCTACCCCACCTTCTCTTTGCCAGACACTGAGTATGTTTCCTTCCACAAGATCATAGCTGGTAGTGTGGCACTCCTCTTATCCGTGGCTATAATTCTGCTGGTAATCTATGTCTCGTGGAGGCGCTATCCCAGCAGCTTAAAACAACTTCAGCAGCGCTCGGGAGTCAAAAAGCGCCAGAAAAATGCACGGGAGACCGAGCGATCCCTTAATTCACCACTGCAAGAGTACTATGTGGACTACAAGCCTTCACACTCAGAGACTATGGATGTGCTGGTTAATGGGACAGGACCTTACACATACACCATCTCAGGCTCCAGGGAATGCGAGGTATGACCGTTGCCCTCCAAAAATCCATTTCCACTGCGAGGCATGAGAGGTAAATTTTCTAACAATCTGTGGAGAAAAAACGTTATGTTTTCTCCTCTGCTCTTGTCTGTTTTGGGATAAGGAAGCAAAGGTCAGTGCATGGTGACTTGTTTTACAATATGCTGGGTTTGTTCAGTTCCATATGATTACCCAGCTGTTGTTCTGAATCATACAGTTTTGCTGCTAAAATATGATTCCCATTAGCTGAAACTGCAGAGCCAGCTCTTCTCCCTGGAGAACTTACAGTAAGATGCATTATGCACAAAGGAGACCCATCTTTTATTTTTGACATGAAACAGCCTATTGATGAATCTATGTATTATCAGCCAGCCTATTATTTATTCACAAATGGCTTGCTGTCCACACAGGAATGATAACAAATCAAGTCACTCTGCAGGTGGTCCTTTCCTCTCCTGTGTGTTTGCTGCAACAACTGTAGTGGCAAAAACACAAGTGGTGTGAAATTTGATATCTGTTTTTATTTGCTTAATATTTACAATCATACCAGCTGATCATATGTCTCCTTGTCTGTCTCAAGCAAGCATGTACTTAAGATTTTACTTAATCTACAAAATTAAAATAGTCACTGCAGGCTGGAGAACACTATGGCCTGCAGCCAAATAAAAGATAAATTATGCATTTGGGCTCGATTCCTGTCTGGCTTAAGTGTACTAATGCAGTTACAAACTTCAATATGCTGCTTTTGTTAATCTCAAAAATATAACGACAACATTCGGCATCACAAGTGAAACTTTTGTCCTAAAAGTTGAAATTGACAAAGCCAGACTCCTTCACACAGCAGACTCTGAACCACTGTGTGACAAGGAGGGATTAAGACAAAAAGCCTTGACAGAAGGACTAATCAATCTGCTCATGCTTAATTAGGCACTTTTTCGCCTGTGTAGTCTTTTTCGTCCCTTAATGCTATGCATCTGTCTTCCTCTGTCCAGTATCTTTTTTTTTTAATTGGCAGTATGGTTAAAGTGTGATTAACAGGACATGTTGTGTTGAGGGAAGAGATTGTGTCACTGGAATCCAAGTTGAACCTTTTGTCGGACTAACCCAACACGTTGTAAAGTCCAGAGGACATCTTTCTTCTTAGTTATTTCTGTCAGTGCAGCTCAGAGACACAGTTTTTATCTAACACACCCACACAGCTCATTAAATATATTCCATATGTACCCTATGAATCATTCCCTAATATGTTTTAAGTCAGTGGATTGCACTGCAGCCTGACTCACATTCTTGTTTTGCCCTGTACTGAGGACACCAGAAAGACTAGCTGAAATGTGTCATGGTTTCCAGTAATGTCAGATACTTCGAGGTACACAGGTAGCTAAATCAGCTCTGTGTTAGATTATCTGTGGTAGAGCATTTCTCAAACACAAAAGTGGCTTGAGGTGAGATGGTCGGCTCATCAATCTTGTTGCTTCCATGTGAGAATGTGGCGTGGGAGCATTAAATGGCAGACCTAATGGGGCTTCTACTAGCTAGAATAACGAATAGCCCATCAGAGGTAAGGAGCTGAGACTTCCCTCAGCTTTGTTATTTCTTGCCCTCTACAGTTCAAGAGGGCAGTCTTAGTTGAGAAAAATGTAATAGGATTTTGTTGCCCCTTTCTGTGTTTGTGCATATTGGGCCAAACATCGCGAGGATACATAATACAGCAGGAGACTTTCCAGACCAACAGCAGTTTTTTTCATGCAGGTAGAAACAATTTCAAACTGTTCGATCAGCTGCATTGTTTAATCTATTACAGTATCATGTTTATTACCCATGACACTTCATCAGAATTATAGGTTGCAGTACAGGAAGCTCATAATGTGCGGTGATAGTGTCTTATTAGCATCACAAAACAGGCAATGTAGCACAATCTCTGCATATACAAAATAAGGTTGCTCCTCAGTTTAATTGAATGGCACACAGTAGATAGTGTAGAGAAAGATGGAAGAGATAGAGATGTGTCTGAAAAAGGCTTCTCTAGAGTTTAAACCCCACAGTCAGTATAGTCATCACCCCAACATAGTGAGCCCCTTGCACATTATTTTAGCTTTCCCAGATAGCAAGCACTTAAGCTATTAGCTGTATTTTCAATTAGGAGAAAGAGCTTTGTAAATGAAGTCTGTTATCTTCTGCACATGCCTGGATGAGCAAACTTGTATTAAATTTGTTTCTATAGGTTTCCTCCAGGACAGCTTAGCAGGTTGGTTTTGACGCTGCCATCCGAACCCGGCAAGTGTGCATTTCCATGAACACTGTGAACTGTGCGGTTACACAGCCTTCCTGTGGCTCATTATTTAAACAAAAAAAAGCCCTCTCTTCCCTTGAATGCCATCCACTTCTGAGCTCACAGAGCAGCTGCAGTCGTTGACGTCCGCCCACGGATCATCCCCAGCAAAGTTAGCTCAGAAAATATCACCGTGCAAATCCTACTGTCTTACCCGAAGGCGATCCTTGTACTTGGGCAGAATTTGCAAGCATTAATAAGGTGAGGGGTTCCTGCTCACAGATAATTTAAGTGGGGTGTGAGATCAGATGAAGTGAGGGGAAATGAAGGTGTTCCACCTCTGCTGCTGCACCGACTGATAAAAAGCTGCCTGAACTAGACTTAAAATTATTACAATTTTCAATTCCACTCATTTTTAAGCTCAGGGGCTTTGTAATGTAAAGGTCACCTATCATGCAAAATCCACTTTTTCATGTATTTTATACATAAACATGTGTCCTCTCTGTGTAAAGAGATTCTGAAAGTTTCAGGAACAAAGATTTGCTCACTTTTTGTCCGGATCCACTTATATAAAAACCTGCCTGAAAATGAGCTGATCAGATTTTGGCCACTTTATGATGTCATAACGATTTTTTGGCTTGTGTAACCATTAGCCAATCAATAACCAAGGTAACACCCACCCACCTTACCACCTGAATCTCCTCCTAGAGCACCATTGTCTTCTTTTGAACCAAATACCTCTCAGAGGGGCGTGGGGAGTAGCTCCTTCTTTTCATCTAAAGTAACAGACAGAGAATCAGCACTTTTGAAACAGGGCTGAAAAAGAGGGGATTATGGGATGCTACAATGATCTGTTTGGTATTTGGAGCCAAACACTTCAGAGACATGTTTTGTATATATCTGAGACCTATAATATATTGATTAAAAACAGTATAATAGGGGACCTTTAAAGTAACGATTTAGGCCAGCACAAGCCTTAATCATGCATTAAGTTGTTTTCATTTTTCATTGCTCTCTGAAATGTGGCACCCCGCATCTTCCTCGTGGTTATATTTCAAACTAATGGCTTCTCTGGATCGAACTAGTGTTTGCATCTTTCAAATCCTGCAGCTGTGGGTACATTTCATTCAACAAACATTTGTTTAATTCTTAGGATTTAGAAGCTGATCCCTGTCTTGAAAATGTCACGAATAAGAAACAAAGATGATAAGCAATCAAAATATACTGCTTTTTCTTGCCAACATGGCAGCTTGCACTTCATCTTTGCGTAAATGCACAGAAGGCAGGCTTTCATCCTGTGAAGGGAGTTTGACAGCCTTCAACATTTTTTGTTCACTTGCCAAATAAACGTTAACCACATGAGTAGAACTGCCTCTTAAAAAAGACGTGTCATTTCCTGACACATCTGTTTTTACGTATGTTGTGGGAAGAACGTTGGTGTAATTTATTCATGCTGTGATGAAAGAATACTGTATGATAAATGACACATCATTTGTGCTTTAGTCATTCTATAAAAAAGTAATATCCGACCTATGCCATTAATTCTCATTGTTCTTGGTTGCCTCTTTTTTAGTGGATTTGAAAATTGCTGTTACAACAAGACCGTATGGCAACGATCCATGGTTCCAAGAAGTAGAGTACTTAGCTTTTTATCATACCTGATGATTTTCTGAAAAATGGGCTTTGGTCATCTTGACTCGATTCAAACTCAACTGCAGCAAAATACAGGGAGAAACAGCCTTTTAAGTGACTTGGCTCTAATGGCTCTTACATAACATCATTTTTAACGTCATGTATTATTTATCATCAGTTGTTTACATGTATACACTTATGGAAGCTTTACAGCAACAGGATAAAGTCCAAATCCAATTTTTTTAGATGTTGAAAGCAACAGTTGGATATTTTGGTAATCTTAATCCCATCTTGTTAAGAGTTAGATTTATACTGCTCTCATTCTAAATGTAGCTAGCCTGGTTCTGTACAAAGGTAACTAAATCCATCTACTGCTAAAATGTCTCAGTTTACTAACATGATAAAGGCTTATCTTGTTTTCATCCAGGCAAATGTGTAAGACAGCATGCCCGTGGTGATATGGGGCGTTATGTGCCAGACTTGCCTGGATTCCTTAACAGTCATAACAAAAAAGGAAGAAATAACTCCTTTTCCACTCTTTATGTGAAAATAAGCTAACCAGCAGTAGCTTTATATTTAGTATACGTATCAATCTTTAAATAACTCCCTGCAAGACAGTGAAAAAGTATATTGTATGTCGATCTACTCCTCGAATGAACTATCCATACTTATCTGCTTTAAGTTCATATTATTCAGTATTTACTTAATCAATAGAAATCTATATTAACTGTATACTAGCCTATTGGTGCGAAAGCCAGTGTTTAAGTGTAGCATGTATGTAAAAGTGTCTAATGAGACTTTCACACCGGACGCACCTTAAGGCTGTGATTTCATGAGTCTAAACGCTGCAGTCTGATTCATTAGCTCCAATTATCATAATCAAAACTGAGGTCTATCTTTGGTGTTAAGCACCGCTCAGGTTGCTCTTTGTGTGGGGTGAGATCAACTCTAAATAAACATACTCTGCTATATTTATGATTCTGACTTTTGGCAGATGTTCCCTTCTGGAAGTGTGATGTATGCTGTGGTGAGGAGGTGGAATACATTTCACAAAGCTAGCAGCAGGAAGAGGAGACACGAGCCTGTGATCCAACATGGTTTGTTTAAACGAAGACAGCAATTTGGTTGCTTCATAATAATTAATCTTAGCATCTCCTCTTTCATCCAATTGATGTTTTCAGGATTTTATTATTCTCATTATGATGTACTAATAGAACATGCCCCCGCCTGCTAATAGCTTGATCTGGCACAGGCGGGAAATGTGATGTTCTTCTCCACGCTTCGACACAGACAATATTGAATTTCACTCCGGGTTAGATGTACTTATTTACAGAACATGTACTATGAACTGCTTTTTGTGTCTCTGACTGATCATCACAGGCTCTCACAGAAGCTTAAAGCCAGACGAGTGATAGTCGCAGGATATCTGAGAAAACATTTTGCTGCTGAGGAAAAATAAATGGAAATTATTGCTTTGTTGGCCTCCAAACCTCCAATTTAAATTGAGGTCAGCTTTGATTGACAGCATCATTAACTCTGATATGCACTTGATATTATACAATAACCGGGCCCTTGACGTTAAGCCCAAGATCAAATTAACTTGTCTGTTATAAACAAATCAGGTGACTCTGACATTTACTAGACTGTAAAATTCATTTTAACAAAGAACTGTTGAAATGACCAAATGGAATTAGAGGACCCCTTTTTACCGAAAGTAATTTGAGGGAGAATGACAAAGACCACTGAGATAAATCAAGCTAATTCAAACATTCCCATCACACAATCTGCAGTGGTCCTTCCCTCCTGCAGCCACACAGAAACCATGATGAATATTTAATTGGATATTAAACTTTTCTTCTCTTTTGTGTTCATGGCCATTTTGTTCCAGCGATTGTGAATGAGCTAAAACAATTTTGTGTTAATTAGAAGTATGTTTTAATGGAAACCCTCTCTGATACTGAACATCTCACATCCGACTGAGTGAAAACAGCTGATGTCAATAATTAACTGGAAGAGTGCAGACCTCCGCCAAGGACAATGGTGCATTCACTTACAGCTCTGACGGTCCCATTTTTCTAGTTGGGAATTTTTACTTAAGACTTCCGTTCCGTGTGTTAATGAGCTTTAACTCATAATATGGAAATAACATGGACATTTAAAAAAAACGTGTCTGTATTTTATTGCCCACAACCTTTAACCTACAACTCAAAGTGAGGGCACAGTAACATACATTTTCCAAGTCAGGAACAAATGTTCAGCACATGAATGCACCACAACCAAAGAGATGATTAGATACTTCCGACTTAACCAGCCAACAGTCTGACATTGACATCCATTATAGTCATTGTTGCAAAATGAGTCATCTGTAAATGCATTTCAGAACAACAGACTGCATTTCCTGGCTTGATCTCTTCCATTCTACAGGCCAATTCAATAAAACAAACAAATAACTGTGAAAAAACTATTCTTAGGTACTGTAGCTATCTATTGACTACTACTATCTAAGTAGTATTCATATAAAGAAACTATAGATTTTCTCTCTCAGTGATCAGAGAATCTGCCCTCTAGCTATAATTTTCCTATTTTGCCATTTTTGGGACATTTCTTGGTGTCAACTTCTGAGATCATAATAAAAAAAAACAAGAGTAACTGTGTTGAGAACACACACACACATAACGAGGTGAAACTTGCTACAAAACAAGAAGGAATCTCTGGCTTTCACAGTCCACCATTGTGGTTTTTGTTGAAATCAATACTTTGACAGAGACAGGACTATTTAAACATGAGGTGAGGAACAGGTGGAAACAATCAGGGGGGGGGGGGGCAGACACTTATGATGG